>NW_018108293.1:158795-167603 GCF_000183805.2 Loa loa | reverse complement strand
ATAAATCCAGTAATCTCATATTCCCGTCAAAAGCGAAAATTTAACCCCAGTATGTCATCTTTTCTGTAACTTATGTAAATCATCACATCATACAGGAAAAAAGCACAATTTAACACACATTTTTAAAACCCAGTTCATGTGAAGGTATGAATCTTTCCGAAACTAGTTTCCTCTCCACCAGGCAAAGTGTATTAAATTGTTCTACCCATGGTCCGCTGGCTTCGAAAACATGAAATATAGTGGTATTTCCCTTATTGCACAAATCAAGAACAGTTACCGTGCCCGATGGCACATCGTACCAGCTCCGCTGAAAAAATGTTTGGGAAAGTTTATCAGAGATTTGATTACTGACGGTGCAAGCATCCATTTTTTAACACTGACTAATTAATCTCATTACCTGCCTATCGCAAACGAAAATGGAAAAATAAAATTTTGTATCCACTCGTTTCCATAGTAAACTTTTTCGACCAAATATATCACGTCCAAGCAGTACTTTCTTGAAGTCTTCCTAAAACACGGGATGAAATCAAATTATTTATAAATAATTTGCAGGCTCATAAAGTTGCAGTTTTAACGGCTGCTATCCTGCTTACTGTCTACGGTCATCGTAGCTACCAAAAATCAAAACAGTGTACATTATTAATGTAATGAAAAGAGGAAGACACACAGCACCTCAGATGACATCGACTCCCAAAAAATAGCATTCGACCATTCTGATGCTTTTGAATATAAAAATGATAGGATCAAATTAATTAAAATAACAGACTTAGTAAGTTGATAGGGAAAAAACAATCCCTGAGTTATTAAGCTCCAGACATTAGATATGAAATCACTGCAATTTGTGGAGAAAAGGTAAAAGAAAAATTGTGGAATCATAGGGAAGCAGTAAAGGAAAAATCAAAACGAAAGTAAGGGTCAGAAGCACAGCTCAAAACCGAGAAATATTTGGCTTTAACAACTAACACAGTAAGTTCTGGTATGCAACTGGCGTACTGGAAAGTTTCATTACTTCTTATTGGTAAAAAAGGAAGGGGAACGGAATAGTAGGTAAGACTAAACAAATGGACAAGCTCCCCTTTTTTTAAAAAAAATTTCGCATATATTATACGAATTTATCTTGAAATATATACACAACATAAATCTTTACCCTATAATAAATAACTGCCCAAGATCCAATCATATCGTCCAACACATTAATAATTTCGCCAATTAGCTGGCATGCATTTAATTTATCCACCAGTGCTTTGGACCCATCACAGGAAACAGAGTTAGGTGGAAGACACGCCTGAAACTTGAAACAGATAAAAAATGCCACTTAGCAGTAAGGCATTCATCAAAATTCACAACAACATCCAATCTAAAGTAATGATAAAATCTTGGAGAATTGATTTTGCTAGTCTAGTACAGAATAGCTCTTGCCTTCAATGACCTTTTTTTTTTTAAAGAACTGCAATCTAATATTCATCCGGAATTTTGGAAAAATCAACTTCCCATCTTTCGCTTTTCGTTTGGCTTCTGTGACAGATAAGTCTTCATTTAGTTACATGGCTATACGAATTCTTCCCTTTCCAGAAAAAAAAAAAAAAAGGACGAAAAAGCAATCACATACCTCTGCACGGAAATACGGTTTTCCAATTAACAGCAAATGGCCCTTTTCGCATTTAATTGCATCCCCTTGCTGTAACGAAAAATTAATCAGTATTCGAAGGATCAAGAAAAAAAGCACGTCAGAAATATGACAACGAACTTACAGGAAACATAACTTTACTGCTTTCTAAATCGATAACCGCGATGCCGGATGATAATTTAACCATCTCTCAACTGTTCTGCTAGTTCTTTTGAAAATTACTTTCTGAAAAAAAGGATGCAGTATTTTTCCTTTGTCTTTTCAACTATCTACAGCACCATCAGACAAGACAACACATACATCACCATCTAACTTTTCCAAAACCATTGTGAAAAGCTCGCATAATTTTTTATGGATTAAAAAATTTTCCCGTAAGCACTTACGATCAATGATAATGAAGCTTCTGATTAATACCTTCTATCCTATCAGTCTTGCATCACCCACTGGTAGAACAGAACCTCATAGTAATTGGCGATCAGTTTTGGTATACAACAATTCATTAGGATCCCAAGTATTTAACTATAATTTTCCAAGAAAACACCAAATCCCCTCCCCCACCCATTCAACCGAAATTGATGGCCAGTCAGTGACTCAATATAACTTGGTCTGTGTGAAAATCAGTAGATGTGAAAATCAGTTGACTTCCGTTGGAGTGGGGTCGTTTGAGATCGAATTCACCGCACATAAATGCTTATTGCAATAAAAGGGTGTCTAATAAAACTGACCATTCTGTAAAGTGCACAATTCTTCCATGCTCTCTGAGATTTTCTATCTGTTTTCTGGTTTCAGTAGTTTGGAAATCAGACGTATTTCTAGTGGAATTGGGACAGTGTCTCAAAGTACATTACAATGCGATATATATAACTGACAAAAATTTCTAAATCTTAGCAGTTAAATCTGAAAGCCACATTACAACCCATAAAAATTTTTTCGATAATTTCTATGTTATACCGATCTACTGCTGCAGATAACTATTAGGCTTATCAGGCCTTTCTTTGATATCAGTTCTTAATTGAATTGCCTGGGGAGCGCGTTTGATGAGCCTGGTTAGTTTCACAAAAAAGAACCGACTATATATTGCCTGATCTACAGCGGTACCATTCAGCTAATCATTTAATCGCTTGCTGATAGACTATCGGTATTTCAAATCACCTGACTTTAGCTTATCAGCATTCGAAGCTTTTTTCTCAACTTGCTTGAACCTTTGAACAGCATATGCATTGCAGTAGTGATTGTTTCATTTGATAAAGAATATCCTGGTATCCATGGCAGCACCACTACACTACACTTGGTGCCTGAGCACGTTAGATTCATTTGCTTCGTTTTCAAGTAGCAAATCAATGAGGATTTATATCTGCGCTATGAAAATTTCTTTTTTTATCGAAGATATCGGAATGAAAACGCTGTAACGTACAATCATTAGTTATTATCATGAAAATGTTACATCTCTAAATTATCTTGTACTTCATAAGGTGACAACCAAATCTCCCCTCAAGATAGAGGGTCTGTCTTGAAATACGCAATTCTGCTTTTAACTCTTTTGTTGTCTAAATTATCTCTCAGTATATTTACAAAATGCAGCGGATAATTTTAAATCTACCAATACTACCGGCCGTACTGATCGTCATATCTCAACGGTTCTAGGTCCGCGCAAAATTCATTAATGGTTATAACATAACAAGGAAATTTGCAACATAAACGTAGCAGGGAAGAAAAGAAATAATTTTTAAATTTTGCTAGCAATACATATGTTTAAAGAAAAAAAAACGATTGGATAAAAAGTTTATTATTTCGACTAACTAGGTAAGCACATTCTTGAAAAGAATTATAACTTTAGCTTAGATTCGACATCAGATTTGTCCACTTAAACTTCAAATTATTTTTACCACATACCGCATATGTTCTTGCTCTAATTGGTTTCATGACATCACATGTCTGATGATGGAGAGAAGAAAACGGTACTAATGATGGAAATGGTGCTATCAATTCTATGAATACCGACGTTAAAGATTAACTCATTTCGCCAGGAAATGATTTAGATGTACTTCAGGATAGCACCGAACTTGACAGTGATATGGCAGTCAAGGTGGCGAGAGAAAAAGCTACCGCAAAAACTAGAGAAAGAGAGCTTCAAGGTTTTGATCGCGAGAATTTCATTCTTCATCAGCGCTTCATTCGCAGAGATTTTATTGCATGCAAGGCTCTAATAAAGGTTATCATGTTTTAGTGATTATTGTAGAGAGTCATTTAGGTTGAACCACTTAGTTGAATTTGGGTTAAAAAATTAATTAATTCTCATCATTTCCTGAAATGAATTGTACTTGTATTATCCTAAAATTGTAACTGAGAATTATTAAAGGAGATGGCAGACAAATACAGCGAAATGTGCGAGTATCCGTTTTGCATTAGGGGTAAAATAGCTCGAATGGAAGGAAATTTTCGTGAAGCTTTGATATGGTTCGTTGCTCTTCGATTTCGATTGCTTATATGGTCTTTGAAAGATTCCCTAAAATTTGTTTTTTATTACTCTTTAAAACTTCCAACTTTGATTCGAATTTAAAGGTTCGAGAAGGCGCAGTTAGTGAATCCCTTAAATGGCGTTTATGTGCGTGAAATTGGTTGTTTATATTTCTTACTTGGGAACCATATTAAAGCATCAGAAGTTTTTCTGGATGCAATTAAGCTGAATGATAAGGACTGGGTAAGTTCAGGTGTACCATTTTAAGAACTAGAAAAGTGTTTTTTTCTTTTTCAAGTGTGCATTTCTAAAAAATTACTTTGGTTCACACTGAACGGTGAAAATGACGTTTAATTCTAGAAATCATACTACTGGCGTGCAATGGCATTATATCATACCAAACAGGATTCTGAGTCTGCACTCAAAGTATGTGAAAATTCCTTCAGACTTGTTGTTGCTTAAAACTTGATAAAATTGTTTTTGCATCCCACTAATTTTATTCCATTTTGGTTTTACCACCGTTCATTTTGGATAAATCTTCCTTAGCAACTTTCCAGGCTCAAGAATGTTTACTTACGGCTCCAACAGCTGCACAACATGTTGAAATTTTGACGTTTCTAGCAAGATTATGTGAGCAACGTAATGATATCAAACTAGCAATTGAAGCGCAAAAGAAAGCATTGGAAGTAGGTCGGAACTAATAAGTACTATACAACTAATGCAAACTGGATCGGAATATTAGTATGAATTTGTACCAGAGAACTTTTCCATAAAATGGATTTCCAAAAATTGAAATGTATAGACTTCAAAAGGAAAACAGAAACATATCCTTTTGCCAGTTTCTGTAAAATGAAATGCACAAAAACGGTTAAAATAGCAGCAAAAATTCCTCTTTATGCGTGAATCATTTAGGGTATTAAACATGCATGCGGATTTCTAACATTAGTTTTAATTTAATTTTAATGATTGATAATTGTAGTTGGAACCAGAAAATCTTGATATTCTTACAAATATGGGATTGCTTTATGCGAGGTGGCAGAATGATGGCCAAGCATTTGATGCCTTTGGCAGAGCCCTCAGCTATGATCCAACACATTCACAAAGTATACTGGCCGCTGGTTCTATCATACAAACAAATGGTGAGCATGATGTCGCTCTAACGAAGTACAGGTTGGCTACAGCTTCTGCAACTATTCAACAATTAAAAAGCATGAAGAATTTTAAGAAGAGACTAATTTGAATAAAACAAATAAATAAGTAAACAGTCATATTCTCTACTCATTGATTTTCTCTACAGGATAGCTGCAGAGAAGTGCGAATACAACGGACCATTGTGGAATAATATCGGCATGTGTTTTTTTGGAAAAGGCAAGTGCGTTGCAGCAATAAGCTGTTTGAAGAAGGTGACATTTTTAAGTGTTTGAAATGTTTGAGAGAATTGTTCGTGGAAATTTATTAATTGCATTTAACTGTATTCATCTGTTTTTTTTCTCTGAAGGCTAATTATTTGTGTCCGCTCGAATGGAAAATTTGCTACAATCTTGGCATAGTGCATAATGCTGTGCAGCAGTACGCGTCTGCTTATCATTTTTTATCATCGGCCGTCAATTTAAATACACGTTCGACAATGCCTTACATGGCACTTGCAGGTTCCACATCTTAATTTCAACCAAAGGGTCGATGATAAGAAAAAGGGTATTTAAAGGATATTCTTAAATCGTTTTTCCTTTTTTGTAAAACTTTTAAAAAATCAAATGATTAATTAGTATTATATCCGGAAAAAATCGTTTAAAATATCTATATAGTTTAGAAAGTATATCGAATTAGAATTATATTGTTTTGGGTCTTTATATACAATATAGAAAGGATCATTTTCAGTGGTACTGACAAATCTTGATGATACTCTGAATGCGAGCAAAGCTTATGACAGAGCGCTTCAACTTGACAAGAATAATTGCGCTCAGATACATTTAAATTACGCCATATTTAGAGCGAAACAAAAAGAATTAAAGGAATCGGTCGAGTCATTGCAAGCATTCTATAAAGCAATCACTAACAGGCAGACGCTCTCACAAGTAAGTTGGGAATTCATTAAAGGGTTACAAGTTATAGACAAGAGTTAGTGCAAGAAAATGCTGCAGAGAAGAATGTAATGAGGCTATTTATCAATTCATTCTTAAGGGTTCTCATTTCCAGGAGGTGCTGTATGCGGCAGATAACCTGAAACGATATTTGGGTCAAACAGATAAATACGACAAAGGTACATGCAAACGCAGTGTCTCATGAACACTCGATCAAAATGTTGTTATAATGACCTTTCATATCTTTTTATTTGATAAATAGTTAATTCTGGAAAATAAACCTCAGAATACGTTTTATTGCGACAGCACGGACGGTGTAACAAAGAGTAGTTGAACAGGTTACTGAGGTATTGCAAGCGTTGACATACGCTTTGCAATTCAACACTGTTCATCGATATTACACGTCGCTCCTTCAAATGAAAGGTGATATAATGTCACGGAAACAAGACCATACATTTCTCTAGAAATCTAGTGATAAGGAGTTAGAAATTGGGGAACAAATACTTCACCGCAGGAGAAAAGAAATGGAGTTCCTTCATGCACGTCTCACTGGAGGGAAAATTTATAATATTACCTAGAAATTTCATAAATTTCCGTGTCATGCATATGATCTATGTCTGATGACTGATTTCTGTAAGGCAGCAGTTGAGGATGTAATTCATGTCTACATACTTGAGCAAACCAATGTCCACTGCCACTGGGAAAAGTGGTGCATCGGCCGTCTATTATTTCCCTAGTGCGATGCAAAACACGTAGAAATTTCATTGCGGCCTAATTAGAATGAAAAACTTAGTAGAGTCATAGTCGTCCAGCGAGATTTACGCATAGAAGACGGGTAGGCCGTGTTGTTCATGATTGCGTTGTGGCAATTTAAATAGTTCTTTCGCTTATTGGCTAGTTATTTTTCCATTTCGGTTGCCGGTGTCACCTCCACTGATGCTGTGAGTTGAGGCGAAACTTAGCTGACCTTAAAATACGCACTGTTGCGCAGTAAAATATAGACTTTAAACGTTTGGTGTTACACCATTATCGAGACTGTTATTGGAATTTTTTCGTAGTTCGTGTTATTCTAAAAGTATGCTTGCTACTCCCTTAGCCTTGTCGATACATTCTTAGGTTTTCAAATTAAGGATAAATGTCTCGAGAAAGCCGCATTTACGTTGGAAACCTACCAACAACTGTTAGAGCAAAGGATGTGGAAGATATCTTCAGCAAATATGGCAAAGTCCTTTACGTCGACTTGAAAGATCGGCGGCAGCCGTATTTTGCCTTTGTGGAGTTCGAAGATGCGAGGTCTGCATCATTTTCAACATTCTTTTGGTTCTTGCCTAGGTTTCAATTAACCTCAGTTAAACTGCTCTTTACTTACAGTGGTGTATTGAAACTGCGGCACATTTGCTGCACAGCACTGTCGTATCCTTCTGAAGCTGTACAATTTTATTCTTATAATGTGCTTCCAGGGATGCAGAAGATGCTGTTCGCGGTCGTGATGGCTACGATTATGAAGGGTATCGGTTGAGGGTAGAATTTCCTCGCGGTTTAGGACCTAGAGGACCCGGAGGACGACCGTATGACACTGGGAGAAACTTATCCCTCTCGCGAAACGCGAGTGGAGGGGGCAGTTCCAGTGGAGGCCGTCGAGCAAACTATCGTGTTATAGTTTCGGGTTTGCCAGCTTCGGGTTTGTTTCATCTGAAAAGTGTCATATTTTCTTCGACAAAGAGCCTTGAGTGAAAGGGTCAGTGAAATTTCAAGTGCAGCTACTCTCTTAGCAGTACTCAACACTCGATGTTCTTAGTTTTCTCAAATCTGTGCGTAAAAAAATTCATCTAAATTAGTAATTGAGTACTTAAGTGGAATTTCTCTATCCCGTTTTATTTCGCTAAACAGTTGGATAGGCTCTTCAAATTCAGTTATGGTACTGGAATATAAGCATATTATTTACACTGTCTAGGGGTTATGCTTTTAGGCTCATGGCAGGATTTAAAAGATCATATGCGTGAAGCAGGCGATGTTTGCTATACGGACGTATTACGTGATGGCACTGGTATCGTGGAATATGGTCGTTATGAAGATATGAAATATGCTTTGCGCAAACTTGATGACACAAAGTTCAAATCACATGAGGTATGTGTGTTCGTTTTCAGCATAAATTCACTTTTTTCCACTATATGGTTGTATTTTGATAATCCTATCACGCAAAGTGGTAAGAGAATTTTCAGGGTGAAACCTCTTACATTCGAGTGAGAGAAGATAATGGAGAATCGCGTGCTCATTCTCGTTCCCGATCACCGGTTGGTCGTGCTTCTCGAGGTTCACCGCAATATAGTCCATCTTACAGTAATAGCGGAAGTCATTCCCACTCACCTTGACTTGTGCACGTTCCTTTACTCATCACTTGTTGCGCTAACGTACCTGATCCAGTAATCTGCTGTTAATTATCCGACCTCATTCATTGTATGGACGGACATTTAAAATCAGCAAAGTATGTATGTTATTGATTGTAAAACGTATTGCTGGAGTTTTCCCACTTTTCTAGCCTCTTCATTTTCATTAAGGTCTTTTAGCGCTGAGGAAACACTTCAGCAAGCCCTCACTAAACTTGTTTCATTATTTAACATCATTACGTTAAATTATATTTT
>NW_018108293.1:153552-158544 GCF_000183805.2 Loa loa | reverse complement strand
GAAACCTCTTACATTCGAGTGAGAGAAGATAATGGAGAATCGCGTGCTCATTCTCGTTCCCGATCACCGGTTGGTCGTGCTTCTCGAGGTTCACCGCAATATAGTCCATCTTACAGTAATAGCGGAAGTCATTCCCACTCACCTTGACTTGTGCACGTTCCTTTACTCATCACTTGTTGCGCTAACGTACCTGATCCAGTAATCTGCTGTTAATTATCCGACCTCATTCATTGTATGGACGGACATTTAAAATCAGCAAAGTATGTATGTTATTGATTGTAAAACGTATTGCTGGAGTTTTCCCACTTTTCTAGCCTCTTCATTTTCATAAGGTCTTTTAGCGCTGAGGAAACACTTCAGCAAGCCCTCACTAAACTTGTTTCATTATTTAACATCATTACGTTAAATTATATTTTATTATATCACATGCTGTGGTTTTGTTGTTGTTGAAAGAGTTCAAAATTTTACTCTGACATTTCTTGATGTAGCGATACTTACTTGATCATTTTCGTTTCTCTACGTTTATTAAAGTTCTGATTTCGATTTCGACTTATCATATATTTAAGGAATGTTTGTCCTTTGTCATCGGAATTGTGCAAGTTGTTAACTAGGTGCGTTCTATAAAATGCGTTTTTGTTGCAGTGTGAATGTTGCATCAGGGATAATTCTTAAGCACATTGGATTTATGTGGAATCGGCCTTCAGAATTATATATTTATGGATTGTTGATAAGGAAAGGATTTAGCCTTACGGACATTCATGCACAGCGCGAGTCAACTTACGGATTCAATGTGTGAGAAATTGGCTTTGTTGGCTGCTTTCGTTTGCAGGACTACACCTCACGGGATTCCTGTTTCTGTCTCTGATTGGAAGAGTTTCAAGAAGACGCTTAGAGAAGTAGTTGTTTACAGTGAGACGATTTTAGGAATACAAGTCATTGGAAACTGCAGAGCCCACATCTCATGATGCTTCAAAGAGCAACAGGTTCGATGTTGTTCAGGTAGGTCATAATTTCCCTGTAATCTTTTGCTTTTGAAAAGTAAAACCTCGCTTTTATTGGGACTCTGCAGGTTATTGCGTGAAGCGTCTTGAACGAGTTACCCTCCTAGTTTTAATACTGGCTGTTGTAACGAATACTGGACATCATTTTTTTTTATTTTTGCTGAATTAGGATTTCGCTTATTATTGTGCCACTTATTGCGATGATAGAATAAAAGTGGGAATGTTTATAAAATGAATAAAATGAACTGGGGAGAAAATGTTTTCAGACGATAGTTCTGCGTACAAAAATTTATTTTTTATTGAACTAAATGCGTCGGAAAAGTTAGCTGTTAAAGGTAGCTACTATCACATGATCGTAACCACTAAACTGCCGCTTAGTTATTAAAAAGCGCATTGCATTGGATTCCTGGGTAGTCCTATTGATAATATTTTTTTGGGTTTATCAACTGTGCTGATTATGCGTCGAGGAATTAGAATTATATTCATCTGCAAAAGTGTCAACATTTTTTGTTTGATTATTTTTCACATTTGGACACTTGATACTTTGTCTTAAATTTATGGCATCGGTTTTGCTGACCTTTGATAATGATGAAATTTTAGAGATTGAGAACGTAATATGCCTCTCACCTTAATTTGTTCGTGGATGACAAGCACTCCTAAATTTGATTCTTACATAAACGATCAACCACGTGTCAGTAGCTAAAGACTTGTGCTAGTTGGATTTCTCGAGAAAGCTTATGCCTTCCCTAATTAAACTATTGTAGATAACAAAATGTCGAGATAGCAATGACAGAATGTGTGCATTTTACACTTTACTGAAATAAATCGAGTTGCGGAAGAGAGCAAAATTTACTTATTTTTTCAAAACATTCAGGTAAACCATGAGACTCAGTTCGTTGATTCAATCCGAATTCTGAAATTCAGCTTGATGATTCAGTTTTCGGAATTAGGTCTCGCTCAACATTTCTGTATGCTGTGACTTCATAAACGTAGCATTAAACTTTTTCAGTAATATTTGCTCCTGTCATGACATGGTTAACTGAAGAAATTAGATTTGAAATGATGAATTGAAGATTGCAAATTAGTTCACATGCATGGTTATAAAGTAATTATTCATTGTTCACGAACCTTATTTCATAAATGGTTGAACATATATGTTGGTTGTGTTACACATTTTATCATTCAGTATCATTCTGTACGAGCTATCATTTCCTTTTTTCATGGTGTGTCACCAAAGTATATCATTTTCATGGTGTGTCATTATATATAATGGATCGACTCAAGTTGTTCCTTTGAATCTTCATTAGCACTATTTTAATGCAGATTTTCCTGAGGAATATATTTCCTCCTAACCTTATCTACAGTACACCTATTGCCTTCACATCGAATTAACTCTATAACCATCGAACATTGCTTTGGAATCACTTCGCATTTTCTCTTCCATGTTTTACCAGCTTCCAAGAACACATTTCATTTTAGGCGCGTTAGTTGTACCAATAATGTATTATTTTATGTGGGCTCTTCCACACGACAGAACATTTGGGATTCTGTCACACTGCTTAACTGCACATAGAAACCCACTTTCTACACTCTCTTATCGAGAATTCCAGCTTATTAAGTCTCATTTTCACTGCTACATATAATTGCTTTCGCAACGATTTTTTTTTTTTTACTAGAATCGCATTACTTTTTCGGATGTTTGCCGTGTACTTTTGCGTTTTACGCTCCCAGTTTATCAAAGATTTTTGTCTTTCGTCAATATTTTCCAAGTGCATGTTACAGTTGAAAAAGTCTTCCATAACCCAACTTGGAATTTTCAAATATAGCATTTTTCTTAAATCTTAAACTTTTTCTTAAATTTTTCTGGGATGTACGCAGATTAGTTAAAGCCATCCACCGGCTAATGTGATGGGAAGGTCCGTACTCTGCCTGGAAAATTGGAGTGAAACGTCCTTTCAATCACGTTGTTAACTTCAGGTTGTGGTAATGATATTGTCAGGATGTGTGATGCGGAAGAAAAACAATTATACATTGGTTAAAGATGCCAATATACCTAATGTTGACAATGCTCCGCAACGGTACCTTCCTCATTGCTGATTTTTTTTTTTTGATTTAAACAGATTCTAAGTGGTAACAATATTACAATTGAATCAGGCAGAAAAATTGGCATTATTTATGTAAGCACTCTCTTGTGACAGTTGCGACGCATATGCACATAGACATACACATATATATCCCACTGTCCTTGGCTATTGTGTTTTCATATTTCGATGTTTTGAAACATAGAGGTTAAGTAGATGTCACTTCACGTTGTCAAATAGCGAAATATGTTTCTTAGTGATGCTGCTTTTAATATCATAGACTACAAACAAATGCACTCATTTCAGAAGCATTGCGATGTCTTGTAATATGAAAAATTTTCTAGTCCAACGAAGAAGCCAGCAGAAGGGTGGGGTGATCGCAACGATAACACGCTTAAAAATGTTGCAACGTTGACGCATTCGAACAGTGTTACCAAATAATGATGTTTTGTTACAAAAGCATTAGTCCCAACTGAATATTGTGATCCATCTCATATCTCTCATTGTATTACTTCAACCACAAACTTCGTTGAGAATAAAATTTGAGATCTATACAGCTGAATTAAATGGAAACTTTGCACCATTTTGTTATTCACACCAACAGGTGACAGTTGACTAATTCGAACTGTTCCCCGATGACGATGTGTTGTCACAGTGGGCCGTCACATCTCTCTCAACACGTACTGTGATCATGTTTCATAAGTATTTCACGCCAGGAGTTGGAAACGTAGTGATGACCAATACGCGGAATGCTAGCAAAAGAAGAGAAAAGAGAGTGAGCAGGTGGGAAGAATTACCAGTTCTCCAGACTCTTGTGGTATAGAAATGTACATAAAAATGATTCATTTATTGCGCTTCAAAAATTTTGATTGAGGAGACCTCTACAGCTCTGTTTTCTCCTCCTTTCTACTTCACAATTACAGCACCTCTCTCACTCTTTCTCCTGTTCAATTTCGCGTCTTTTTATCGAGTCTGAGCCGCAGTGGTTCATCGGATTAGATCCATTTCCATTTCAGGGTAAAAAATGATTTTACGACCTCTTTAGCTTGACCATCACATTAGCGGGATTTTTCTTTTCGAACGCAAGCGTGACAGCAATCCAAGAGTCTTCCCTTATAAATCTTCCATTCTGTACCTATTTCTATGAAATTATATTACGAAAACAGGTTTGCCGCAAAATTGCTTCCTCCGCACTCGAAAATTGTTGTGATATAAGGGAGTCTTGTAAACATCATTTTGATTTTACTATTAGGCCACCAGCTGCACATTCAAGCTGGCTTACTGTGTTATTTATTCCAAAATCATTTCCGGAAATCACCAACGCCGTATGTTTTCTCTGTTGTTTAATTTAATATCTATTTTTTTAATTGAGATGTGCGTGATCAAAAAACGTGCAATTTTCCTAGGAATAGACATCAAATTAAGCAGGGAACTTGTTTACTTCTTTAAGATGAAAAAAATTTACTACACCTTTCAGTTTTTCCTACGAAATAATGACCCAGTCCTATGCTTTGAAACCATTACGCTTGTCTTTGTTCTATAGCCATTACTGCAGTGAGAGTGCCAAATGCATATGAGTCACCAATCAACTTTCCCAATAGCTCATATTTAACCACAGAGTTGAAACTTTCAATTTATTTAAATTCCATTTACAAAACAGTGAGAAGTGAGGGAAGGGAAGAAGCGCATTTATTCTGGCAATCAGAATTACCAAAAATTTTCCATTACAACGGGTATGAATGAATCACACCCCCAAATAGATACAGCCAATAGATAAAATTCCCTTCATACATATATTTTCCTACAACATTAACTATAAAATGATTGCATCATCCTATATATATATATATATATATATATATATATATATATATATATATATATATATATATATATATATATATATATAT
>NW_018108293.1:140256-152769 GCF_000183805.2 Loa loa | reverse complement strand
TACTATACTATATATATATATATATATATATATATATATATATATATATATATATATATATATATATATATATATATATATATATATATATATATACCTTGTTTAACTCTTCATATAATAGTTATCGTAAATTTGCACCACTTGTGATGCATCGTATTTGATTCGAAAGATGCTAATCGCCAAGCAGTAGAGATAAGAGAAAGTTCCCTCTTCCTAACGATGAAAGAAGCAGTGAGTGAAACTTCTGGATGATTCCCGGGAAGATGAGTGTTGTGATTCTTTTTTTATTGATACATTGCAATAAAGTTCTCCAACCACAAGATTGTAGTTATCTGAATTAGGCTTGTTTAACCATGATGAAGGTTGAGTATGTAAAGTAGGAATGATAAAGAAAAAACATAGAAGACTGAGAAAGTCTACTGTTGCATCCTGAAAAACTTTTGAATTGACAACTGTCCTAACGTTTGAACCTTTCGGCCGTAAAATATAAATTTGCAGGATTTAAGCTCTTCGTAAGCATAACATAAAAAAAGGTATTGTGCAGGTGATTGGGAAAAGCCTTAACATGATTTTTCAGAAAGTTGTGAGATGAGGATGCACCATTTCCCAAGCGCTTTCACTAACAAGGTTCCAGACTTATGAGATGTCAGATTTCTAGATCATCTGAGTATTTAAATATCGAATGTTAATTTTACGAAAAAAACTGTGACAAAGATAAATGAATAGAAAAAAGCCTACATCGATTTGTCGAAGACCAAAAGTCGATCATTAATTTCTAGTTCTACTTTAATTTCTGGCATAAAAGGAGTACTTACTTTATGCCAGAAATTAAATCACCCAGCTTTAAAAGTGGACAATCTGATATTAAAATTGTGGTCTGCTTTGGAGAATTATGAAAGGGGCAGTGCACATCTGCTCAAAACAATAAGTCGAGGAAAAGGATTGGAAAAAAGGTGAATACCTGAACGATCTGAAAAACCAACGTGCAAGATCCTTAATTTTTTACATCTACTGGGAATTTCTGTATGGTAAGTGGACTTAAATTCCACTGTTCGCTGTCTTTTTAACAACTAATATGTCGCTAGGTTTTATTTGCTTCTGAAAAGCAACACCGGTCATTACTTTTGTCATTCCCTATGCTACTTCTATTCGCGAATTCAGTACACGATACATCTGTGCTGGTATTGGATACTCGTATGAAATGGATCTTTCCGCCGGTTTGTTAGCGTCTGAAATGGGTTAAAACACATTTGCCAATGATGACAACTGCAAGCTGGACACGTCATCCATGAAGAGGGTGGCCACTTGA
Source organism: Loa loa (assembly GCF_000183805.2). Lineage (NCBI taxonomy): Eukaryota > Metazoa > Nematoda > Chromadorea > Rhabditida > Onchocercidae > Loa > Loa loa. Next base: position 151,460 of record NW_018108293.1, on the reverse strand, counting down.
CCATTTTGAACATCCTGTTACTTATAAAAATATTATTCACTTATAAACTCTTAATTATAAAATATTACTTATAAAATTAAGTCAGTAGGGACTGGGAGTACCAATATCCAAGTCAAGTTCTTTTTTATGGACATTTGTAAAAATTTTAATGACCTACTGGCTGGAACGACTATAAAATATGGATTTACTTCAGCCAGTCCCCAAAACATTCGCACCATGAAATTTCATTGCTTTCTTGTTACCTACCATTTTGTAATACGTAATATATTGATTAGTTTCATCTCAGCCTGGTTACTTGTGCTCACTTGGTTAAACACAGCTGATTATGTTATTTGTATCAAGCAGCAAAATAACCGAATTAGTGTGGTGAATAATACAAGTTAATTTCTTTCTTAAATTCTCTAAATTTCCGTCTTTCGTCCTGTCTTGAATATATCATGTTAATTACCACTTGAAAATGGTCAAACGTTTATGCAAGATGATGAGGTCTTGTCGAGCACAGATACTGTATATCATCAGAAAGTTATTTAATCTTCTAACAACTACTTATCAGTAAGCTTCACAAATCTAACTTCTATCTTAAAGAGTCGTATTTCTACTAATCTACTCATTTTAAATAATCGGTTTACCATGCTTACAGTGTTTTAGAGACAAATCGATAGAAATCGATTGTTTAGTGAAAACGAAACACAGGCGAAGGGCATGCAAGTTAAATAAAAGTTTAAAAAGACTACTATCACTTCATTCAAATTGTCCAGGACAAAAGTTTAATTAGGTAATTTGTCCACTATGGATAACCCAGCAGCTATATAACTATTCAAACATGTTGTCTCTGCAAGGCATTATGTTTGCATTTATCCTGGTTTATCATTTCACCAATACTATTTTGTCTACCATTTCTTCATTACTTTTTGTGACATAACCGTGAATGAGCTAGAAGTTTTGTGTTTGTGTGAGAATAAGTTACCTATTTGAGAACTTAGGACGTAGAGGTCAGTTATACACAAATTATGGAATAAGCTGAAATCTGATAGTAAATCTTAATTTATCCAAAGACCTACACCGCTGAAAGCTGTAAATAGGATTTAAAGATGAGTGAGGATGAATATCAAACTATAGAGTTTCAAAGGGGGATTGGTGGACGTTGAGGAAAGAGCAGAAAGAGCAGGACTGGAAAAAATGGGCAAAATTTCAAATCATCAGAAGGCTCAGGAGTAATGCATTAAAGAACATCTTTTAGAAGACACCGCTCCTTTACTTACTTTCATTGATTTGTCTTGGGATTGTTTTTCTCATATTCTATAGCGATAGGCAATTAACATCATTAATAACACATCATATGCTATAAGAAATTTTTATCTTCATTATAAAGTAAAAAATTACGATTACGCAAATCATTTTTCACTTTATTTCTCTATAGGAATTTACCTAAAGTATTGAAAACTGGAAGAAGTAACTCATATTTAAGACACAACTTATAACGGGAGATTGTGAAATTTCGCCTTTTCATAATATATTGACAGTTCTGATACGATTTTATCAAGTTCAGACTCTGAAGCAACAATGTATGGAAACGGAAGCTGTGAAAGGAAGCAAAGTTGAAAGTAGGAGTTTATGGGCAGTTTTTCTGAGCTAGTGATAGTGAAAGTTTTACTAGAATTGATACTAAGGGAATAGGGGAGATGAAGAGCAATTATGATAACCTGAAAGGCATTTTGGTAGTTCACGAAGTGTTTAAACGCGGCAACGTTGCAACCATCCAGACATATTCTTCTGAAAATGTAACAATTATCCAAGTGCATTTCACATTTCTAAATGCATTGAACTAGTAAAAACTAACAAAAAGGTTGGAACTTTTTAGCAATAAATTTAGTTTTTGGTCTGAAGATCGCATTATAAATTTCTGTTAGTTACGTCAGATTTTGGAACTTATTTCACAACATATCTCCCGTTCCAACTTATTTCACATTTTATTTCCAAGAAAACGGAAAAGTTTATGTTTATTGTAAGATCTAAACCAGTAGTTACTTGTTCAGAAAAGTTATTTCATATTCAAAAGGCAGCATGTCAATTTATTGGTTGTACTAGCAAAAATCTAAACCTCGTCCAGTCATATTTTTAATATTGTTTCTTCCTCAACCAGGCCACTGTTTAATTTTTATAGTTTTGTTTGGTCCTTACAGTAAACAGCTATGACCACTGAATAGAAAACACCAAGAGTGAATATGTTATCAGCATCACAATGAAAAAAAAAGACATATCATCTGAGAATTAAATGATAAGAATGGTAGGAAATATGTGGTGACTCAAAATTGTGGGAGAAATATCCGTGTGTTTATTAAACTATTACATGTGAATTTAAATTAAAACTGGGCCCTGCTTAAAAATAAGGAATGTGATAAAATCCTAGATTATTTGACTTTGAAAAACTGCTAACGTTTTAGTCAACAACTAGGGGATAATGACTCTTCATTTGACTGTTTCTGAAGAGCGCCACGCTCCTAATGCTTACCCTTCATCAAAATTCATAAATTTTAAAATGCAAGGCCGGCTATTGTGTATTTGTTTTGCGGCTTTGTGATCGCTTGTGCTGTTGATTCTCCAACAAGCAGTAAATAAACCCTCAAATGGTGTCAGATCGTACTACTTCATTTCGCTTCTGTTTCTGTGATTTTTTGAACTCGATTGTATTACCTCACTATAAAAAGAGCCCCGCTGTATAAATGGAAATTGGAAATTGTTGGTATCTGATGAGAATTAAATTAAGCAGAATGACTCGATGGTGTCCTGAACCTCCTTCTAGAGCCCTCCTCTAACATGTAGCATCACCACAGGAAGCAACGGGAATAACTGTTGAATGTGATCGAATTATAATGCAAAGCTAAAAAGGGCTTGGATACTGCAATTGAGGACGAACCTTAATTTAGTTGTCTATAAAATGATTCGTTAATTTCTTTGCTTACGAAGGTGCTGCAAGTTGTTACTCGTATTTATCGATATTCGGTTTTTAAGGCAATTATTCATTGCAAGCATCGGTTCAATGTTGTGTTTAAAAAGGTTGACATAACCAAAGCAAATTTCTGCAAGACTTTCCAGATTAGCTTTTTGCCATTTCCAGATAAATGATGAGCTATATTCAAATTGCCATAACTTATATTTATATTAGTCATGTTAAACCATAACTTATATTCAGATTAGCCATGTTAATACGAAGAAATTCTCCTCCTTTAAAACGAGAGTATCATGCAGAAGTGGTTGAATTCTTTTGTTTTCAAACAAAATCGGTGGGTTGACCTCTTTGTTTTTAAATGAAACTGATGGCCTTTCAGTAATGAGACTGATCTTGACATTATAATTGCTTATTCCAAGCTATTAAAACTACTCTTTCCTTTTAATAAACCAGTACTCAAAATAAATGAGATTCTATTCACAAAGACAACATTTCAGCGAAGGAAGAGAGGGCGGGATTTTCTAATTTAAGTAAAAGCATCATGGTACCAAATTTGTTTGATATCAGTAAGAATAAGTAAGCTTACAAACGGGCCAAAAATCATCAAAAACATCCACATTTGACAAAAGTTTGGTGCGTTATTTCCACGTTATCATACCAGTTTACAACCACAATTTCCACTTAACTAGCCTACAGCACTTATCAGACTCTAACGCTGATCTTTTAAACAGCATTTTCCATCATCCATTTCGCGCCTTTTGAAACCTGAGGACTTCAAATCCCAAATAAGATACAGACGCTTTCATTTTATGACTTGGAACTATTTTGGGACGAAGTGGTATCTAAATACTTCAAAAATGCCTGAATGTGTGCGTAGTGTGGGTAGTTACTGGTATGTCATCACATAAGTAAGTCAACATTCAACCTAAATGCCTCACCACTTTGATACTGAAGAATTGAATGCTAACTTACTGACGCGACTATACTATAAGTATTGCATTGTATAACTGGCCGTGTGAAACTTGTGTAATAACACCCGTGCAATCTCACACATCACCGCTTGACTAGTTCCTTAGCGATAACATACCAGATTGTGTCACGTCATAGTGAAAACAAGACATGTCCAAAAAAATATTTCACACGTGGTAGTATGCAACAGAAAACGTCCCGCGGCATCTCACAAAGTAGTTGGATTCAAATCAGAAGTTGGAGGCGGGTGAAGTGGTACGGTGGAGGGAAGGGACAGCAGGATTGGTGAAGTTTGAGAATTAAGTACTGTTAGAGGCGAAAAACATTAAAAAGAGTCATTTAGTTATAACAGTAATTAAGATTAAGGAGAAAGCAAATGTAATGGTTGAAGGATGGAACTGATAAGAATTGTTAAGATGGTGAGTTGAAAAAATGCTTGGGTAGCGCCGGATGAGATTTGACTGCAGAGGGTTGAGATTGGGTAGGACCAAAGTAAGTCCAAAATTCGTTCAAATTCTGTAGACGCTGATGCAAACTTGGAAAGTGTCTTTCAGTGGTGCAATCTGTTTTATGCTTCCAGAACAGTAACTGAGATTTCAGAGTGCGTCGGCGGTACGAACTCCCGGTGTCAATGCTGACGAGAGAGCAGATCGTTGATCTCGCTGAAAGATTTTCGACAGTCAGTTCTTAAATTCATTATGGATTTTACTGTGTATATCAATAATTGGTTTGTGTATTAAAACTGTAGTATCGATGTCAGTTAAAGCTATATTGAATGATCAGAATGGGTCAGCCCACAGTAATGTGGTTTTGTTAATTCTTTACTTTTATTTAGGTTGATGAAAGTGGTTGTGGTACAATACCAGTGGCGGATGTTCAGGAAGCACTTAAAATTGCAGGCATTGACCTCCCAGGTTTTCAGGTAAATTTATTATTTTTTATATGGAATTAGCATTCAATGATTGAATTGCGAACTACCATTTTATATAAAATAGTTTGCTTCCAGTTTCGTGAACTAATGAAACGCTATGGAAGCGCGAAGAACTTGGCATTTGATGATTTCCAAAATTTGTTTATTGAATTACGTAGCGAAAAAGATCAGGAAGTGAATGAATGGAAACAGCGGATTGGTTCGGTGACTGGTGCTTATACAGTAAAGGGATTGTCAGAACAAAGTAATGAGGAAATCGTGCACACCATTCGAGTCGAGGTCTGCACTTCTAAAACAAATCTACTTAATCCTTTGGATTTCTGTCGGAATTCTTTTTCTGTCATTTTTCGAGTATTGGAAATTAGTGAAAAATATTTTGGAAAACACAGATTTTTTGTAGGAGGAGGTAGCTTTTTCAAATTGGATCAACAGTAATTTGTGCAATGATGCGGATTTGAAAAATCTAGTGCCTGTAAAAACTGATGGTGGAGACCTTTATCATAAAGTGCAAGACGGGCTTATTATATGGTAATGTCTCTTTGTTTGCTTCACCAAATTCTTCCGTTCGGTCCACATTTTAAGGAAGTAAGAAAGAGAAGATAGATATTGTTCCTTAATAGCAGTTCTTAGCAACTGAATTAGATTGAATTGTTTTGAATGGTATTTGTAGCAAACTCATCAATTTGGCAGTACCTGACACCATTGATGAAAGAGCCATTAACAAAAAGCATTTGAACACGTATACAAAACTGGAGAATTTGATATTGGCACTTATGTCAGCACAGGCTATCGGTTGTAATATCGTTAATATCGATGGTGATGATCTGAGTAAGGGCAAACCACATCTCGTACTTGGCCTTCTGTGGCAGATCATTCGGGTAAGTGCTGTAATTTTCAAACTGTATCTTGATTCAACGTATTTCTCAGGAAGAAATCTATTCACAAAGTCAGGCTTTCTACAACTCATCTTAGAATTGTCTTTAACATAACATGTGAGTGTTTTAGTAGGATTTTTGCTATGATTGTTAAATAGTTGAACATCAACAAGTCTGCAGATGTTCAACCATCTGCAGACTTGTTGATTCCTCTTATGGAAATGTTTGTAAATAGCACTAAAAGGCTGGATAACTGAAGGTTCTTGAATTGCTTTATATTGCAGATCGGTTTATTTAATCAGATTGACTTAAGACATGTGCCTGGACTATTTCGGCTGTTGCAAGAAGGTGAGACACTGGACGATTTACGCAAGCTTTCACCAGAACAAATTCTGATACGTTGGGTTAATTACCATTTATCAAAGGTATTCTTACTACAGTTGATTTGGAATAGATACCATGGGTTTCCACTTCTACCAACAAAAATAAAATATTTCATTTGTCTTTCCAAATTTTTTTCGAGCTACAGTGAATTCCAAAGTACGAAAAAGGCTAGGAATACTGAATTTGATTGGTAATTTCCCTTCACTTGGAAAATTTTAACTGGTTCTACTTTTACTACTCAGCATGTTAAATTAACTGTCGTTTTTTGTTGACTACGGTGATGGTGATGGAATGAAGGCAGAGTTCCACAAAAGTTCAGTGTAGAACATGAATTGTCGTATAATATGAACATAGTTATATGTGGAGGACAACTCGTTTGTGTTAGTGACTTTTGAAGGTCCATTTCAATTTCATTTTATTTCATCAAAAATATTTAAAGGCTGGCTTGAATCGGACGCTAACGAATTTTACCGCAGATGTTATCGACTCGGAGATTTATACTTATTTACTTAATGAAATCGCTCCAAAAACAGCGAATGTGTCCCTTTATCCACTCTCTGTTAAGGTATGTTAGGTTTCTCAGTCCTTAATTTTGGTCGTTGGTAGCATTCGAAAGCATTATCGGTTTAAATGAATGTGGTGTTGATTTTTGCAATGAAGTTTTATGCTAACATGCGCAATTTTATCTATAAGATTGTTTTTTTGAAGGCCGCATGATCTTATGGTTTTGTTTTTTTTTCCCCACTGGTTTTTTTTTCTTTTGTTTCTACGTGAATATTTTTCAGTCTTGATCTTATCTTTATTTGCTGGTTGCTCTGATTATCATCCAGCTCCCCTAAAATTCTGTATTTCTTTAGCTGTACTGCCTGTTCACTATTAGTTGTTCATTTACTTCATTCTTTTAAAAGACTGTCGACTAGCTTACTTGCAAAATGCATCGTCTCTGTCCACTCTTGCTAAAATGTAAATATTTTTTCACGTCAGAATTTGCTGCTACATTGCACAGTAGAGGTAGAAACTGCGTGCCTTTGTCTGCTATTATGTTTCAAAATTTGGCAGCCTCACTTCAAACGATTTAAGGGTAGAAAAGCTGGGTGGAAGCAAATATTTTAACATAAACATAATTTACAAATAAATGCATGGCATTAAAAATTTTCAAATCAAATTAGGGATTTCAAAATATAAGTTTAATTTATAATATAAAAGGTTCTTGATATTACTTATACTATCATGGAAAACATGCAGTAGAACGACTGCACCAAGTTTTTTTGTGTCTACTTGAAATTTCGGAAATGAAATTGATTTCCGTCATTATATCAAAAGCAGGAAACAAACATGGAAAAGAAATTCTGACTTATAAGTCTTCAATCATTCTTCAGGGTAACATACAGAGAGCGGCGGCTATGTTGAATGAAGCTGAGAAGATAGACTGTCGCGAATTTGTTGCGCCAAGCGATGTTGCTCAAGGGAACTATAAATTAAATCTAGCATTTGTTGCCAATCTTTTTAATAAATATCCAAGCCTTCCGGAACCAGGAGCAGACGAGTTTGGTGAGTTTTATTGTGACAATATCAAGTGCGATGAAAGAGAAACGAGATAATTCTGACCTATTAAATCATCAGTCATCATTTTAACGGAGAAAGGAGGAAGGTTATTTTTCGTTTTGTTAAATAGGGGCTTTGTCCAGTTTATACCTCATTGAAGAATTCCGATTTGCTTGTGATTTCCATTCTGGATTTGATGTTTAGTTTCAATAAGCGAAATTTGGACTTTTCAGAAATCGATACTGCTGATGAAACACGTGAGGAAAAGACGTATAGGAATTGGATGAACAGTATGGGTGTTGATCCACATGTCAACTGGCTTTATAGCGATCTTTGCAGTGGTGTTATTATTTTTCAAGTTAGTTCAGCGTACTCAATGAATGTAATTGACATGTGGTGTGAAAACCACTTTAGCAAATACTATGCGATCTCAAGTTCATTTTTCGGTTTGTTTGTTAGCTAGGTAGTGATTTTATTGTAAATTAATTATTGGGTTGTTGAAGCCTTTGTTCCAGCTTTATGATATAATTCGCCCTGGAATAGTGAATTGGAAACGAGTGGTTAAGAAGTTTTCCAAATTAAAAGGTATGATGGACCAAATCCAGAACTGCAACTATGCGATTGAACTTGGTAAACAGCTGCGGTTTTCATTGGTTGGAATACAGGGCAAAGACATTTATGATGGCAATCAAACGCTTACGCTTGGTTTGTTTATTCATAATTTCGGAGAAGATTGCACGTGAGATTAGCTGTTCGAAATCGACGTTTATTAGCAGTTATTACTGGGACGAACTGGCTGGTGGTTACTTATGGCCGTAAGGTGGGAAACATTCTCTTGAGGGACTCTGAAGTGGTTTAAGAATGAAAGCATCAGTTAAAGTGAGAGATTATAGCATTGTCAGTTGTTCTTCCAGTCGTATTTCCCTTTCTTTTAGCTTTGGTATGGCAGCTGATGCGCGCCTATACTTTGACTGTATTAGCGCAATGTACGCAGAGTGGTGATTCTTTGGCAACTGATAAAGAAATTATTGCGTGGGTGAATAAAAAAGTATGTTCCATGAATATTGCTTTTTTTGCGGATGTAGCAATGTCGTAGAACCTTGCAAAAGTTTACAGATTTAATGTGTTGGACTTTTCTATGCTTTTGAAACTTCATGACTATGGCAGATCATTCTAAAAGTTCTTTAAATGTGCGAGCATACTGGTGGATGCGACATCTCATCGCATTTGCAGTTAGCGTCCTCCGATCGAAAAAGATCTATAAAAAGCTTTCAAGACCCAGTAATATCCGATGCTTGTGTCGTTCTGGATCTTATTGAATCAATCAAACCGGGCACAATCAGTTACTCACTCGTAAAAACTGGTACTGCTGAGGTTAGTTTTGTCTGTAGCTATTGATTTACATACTGAAACTCTCTATTTCAGCTTTGTTAAGAGTGTATGAAATATTTCTCTTTCAGTTAAGTTTGCCGATTATTACCTGCATTTTCCTGCATCCGTTTGCGTTGCAAAAGAAAAAAGAAAGTTTTTATATCAGTTACTTTCTTATAGGATAATTTGGAGAATGCAAAATACGCAATCACATCAGGACGCAAAATTGGTGCAAAAATCTATGCTTTGCCAGAAGACATTGTTGAAGTTCATTTTTATTTTTTCATTTCCATGGAAGTTATCTGAAATTTCGTTTGGAGTATGACATATAATTTTTTAGGTTAAACCGAGAATGGTAATGACTGTCTTTGCGTGTTTAATGGCGCGTGATTATATGCCCAATGTGAAAGAAGTACCATCGCCAGCAGAATCACTGGAAAATCATGAATAAAAATATTACTGGAGTTTCAAGCTAACGCTTATTCCCATTAATCCTGATGTTTTTATGTGCCCTAGTTATATTCATGTTCCTTTTATGTAATCCTTTAAAACATATAGTGAACAATGAAAATCAGAATCATGAATTATATCGGTGAAGATTACAAAATTATTGCAGAACATAATTTCTAGGAAAACCGTTATATTGCTGAAAAGAAGTACTGCATTTTAGAATAGTAAAATACCGTACTGATTCTGTGATTTCGTTTCTTTTCTCACCAACTTGAACACTTTTCACTTGGTTGTCTGATTATCAGCAATTTCATTACATTGGCATATGATTGTTTTTGTATTCTATGTTTCTAACGTGTACTTCGTAATAACTTTAATTTATAATTTATATTTTCGGTTGCACCACTGTTTATTTCGGTTGCACCAACGTACATTTCAAGAGTCAGGAATTACTCACTGAGATGAAAAATTTGTAACCCCTTGTGTGTTCGGCCTTGATTAGCCAGTTTTATATTTAATTGTATTTACCAGTTTATTAATTTATCTCCTGTTCTTCCGATCGGTGTAGCAACATACTCGAGAAGTTACATTTGCAGAAGTGGTTCAGAAGAGCAAGCAGCTGGGGATACTTTTTATACGACATCTTCAAAGGGCACATTCCGCAACAGCACGGTACTTCCACAATTTTACAGATTATATCCTAATTTTTTTTAACAATTTATGTATATCGGAGTAGTTGTTGCCCTTCGATTGAAAACATCCTGTGGTTTCTGAGACATTTTCCTTATGAATGTCACTTGAAGTAATTCAGCGGGCATCTTCCAATGGTCCTTCATATTTACCACCGCATACGGATAGCGTTCCGAACAGAGATTTCTTGCCCTGAAATCTTTCATTTCGAATAATTCCGAGGATTCGAGATAACGAGTCAATGATATCTTGAAATTGGTAAGCAGACTTTGGATGCTATGTTGGATGCGACAACATCAGGTATCCATTACGAGCGGTACAGTTTCGTTTCGTTGAGGTTCCATACAAATATCTGGCTGGGCAGGGTTTTTAAAATCACCCGCGTTAAATGCATATTCTCAAAAATGGGTAACTTACCAATCAGTGAAGATTTGGGATGAATTGCTGTAATTTTTGATAGTGTTATGAAGCTATTTAATATGTTAACTGTATCATAAATCACTTGGATAAACTAACTGTTCAAATTACTTGACAATTATCACGCGAGATGCAGTAATGAATTTGGAAAAAGGTGAAAAGTTAGACCTACGTAGTATGTACCAAACAATTCACAACAGAACAGATGATGGAAGCTGGACATAAATAACTTGTGGATAGGACACGAGCGGATAAGTAGGGAGTAAATGGCAAAATAAAATTTGGAGAATGAAAATGTGACATGGAATCAACATAAGAGTATGGAGGCTTTTTAAACTGAAAGGACATACCAGTCTGATACAGCACTATTTGTGGAAAAAAACCAAAATATTTTTATAATATAGAAACGTGGTGTTGATATGGTGGAGATGAACTTATGTTGTAAAGATATTGTAAATTGATTGGTGCTGTACAGAACTTCATGTGCGGAATGTAAGCTTCCGCTATAGAAAAGCCGATATTGTAAATTGATTGGTGCTGTACAGAACTTCATGTGCGGAATGTAAGCTTCCGCTATAGAAAAGCCGATATTGTAAATTGATTGGTGCTGTACAGAACTTCA
>NW_018108293.1:137469-139877 GCF_000183805.2 Loa loa | reverse complement strand
CCGATTATTGTAAAATTGATTTGGTGCTGTACAGAACTTCATGTGCGGAATGTAAGCTTCCGCTATAGAAAAGCCGATATTGTAAATTGATTGGTGCTGTACAGAACTTCATGTGCGGAATGTAAGCTTCCGCTATAGAAAAGTCAATGGCTAAAGCTAGTAAACAAACTTCTATGTAAATGAAGGAACTCTCACCCTTGGATTTCTTCACTCCTTCAGAAGTTCAATTCAGTCATTGACTCAGCAGTTTTCTCACTCATCAGTTATTAACTTTATTCAGCTATTCAGTCCATTGTGCTTCGTTTCGGTCGTATATTTTAAAATATTTCCTCGTCATTCATTAAACCTTTGTCACAAAATATTTGTGCCAATCAACAAAAAGGAACATCGCTTAAAGACCAAAAACCTTCACAAAACTTTTGTTTCAGGCTAGGAGGAAGTTATCTATCGTGTTCCAAGCTTCTATATCGTCTCATACTGGAAGCTTCTGCCGAAACCTATGGAGCTATATTATTACTACTCATTTCGTGACAATAACTTGAAAAAGCCATAAAGCTGAGTGTTGAGTATTCCCTGTGAAATTTATTCTAATACTGCTGAAAAATAAATTTCTGGTAAGCAAGTGTGAATGAAACCAAAGGATGGCGAAAGACCAAGATGGTTGGAAATCAGAAGTTATCATCCCAGAAGTGGTACATTAAGTTTTTTCCAGGGTAACGTCGGATTTTATTGCCAGTGTAACAGCCCCAACACAAACTTGGGGAAATAGAAAAAGATTAATGAAAAAATAATAGACCTGTATGTTCATCTTCCAATCTGACCGCTTCCTTACATCCACAATAAAAATTACTGAAAACAAGCAGTTCCAGGTCGGGGAAATTTCTTCCTCGCATTCTATATTCTCCCCGTCCTAAGGATAAAAACAAAACCTATCGGCTTTTGAGAGACGGAACGAGCACAAAGCATTGAGATGGTTGCGAGTTCATAGAGATTGATACAACTGTTGCAGGAATCCGTCAAGTCCGATTTTGATCTGAACTAGCAGATATTTACACGAAGTAGACCCGAAAGAATGTATTGCATTTTCTAAAAATTTTGCCCGCTGCATAAGAAAAATATGGACAAAGGCACAGTAAATATAGAACTCGCAGGTTCCATCAAAAGAGACATTATTTTGATCAACGAAGAACTATCGAAAGATGAATAAAATGAAATTTTTGACTGCTGATGGCTTGATTTCCTTAAACTTTATCGGGTATGCAGTTTTTTTTTTTAGGAAATTCAACAAACCTGTTGCACCGCTTCATTATTGTGTGAACTGAATGTTCCCAGAGGAAAAAAAACATGTATTTGATTGTCAAGTTCAAAATGCTTACTTGAATCATCAACAACATGAATTAAGTCTCAAATTAGAATCATGTGCTCGTTCAAAAGCTCCACATCAATAATACTAAGATGTTTGGTGACGCCCAGTCGATATTGCTGATATGATTTAAAATTACCTTTATCCAAAGAAAAACAGAAGTTATTCACAGTGCCCTTCACGTATAAACTGCATTTGGAAGGTTGTATGCTCCTTGCGACTTCTTATCCCATCATTTTTTTCTGATTTTAGAAGTTTCTGTCTGTCCGAAGTCAGTTTTCACAAAAATCTTGTTCCATTGCAGAATAAACTGAAATGTATTTACTGGTTAAATCCAATACCACCTTCTGGGATGATAACTTCTGATTTCATTTCTTTTGCACTTTACATTTCCACTTTTCATTTCTTCCTGGCTTTAATCTTCTGCGGTGCCCTTATCAAGGCATCTCATGACCTGAAGACTCTTTCAATGAAAAATTCAAAATCCGTTTGTCCAAACAATGCCCAGCAGTTTCACACATATAAAAACTATTGTTCAGCTTGATTATTTGCTTGAACACGCCGACTAGTCATGACAGCCATCTACGTGTAGTTAGTTGCTTCCAATCATAGCAAAAGTATAATTATTTCCCATCATTTTGTGAAAACAGTAAGAAAGGAAATTCTATTGCTTCCACTTTTCGTCTTTTAATCGAAAATAAAGGAGAGTAGAAATGAGTTCAGACACCATTCAAACCTATGTAATTAATGCAGATAACATTCCACATTTATCTAATCGTTGAACGTCATCACATCACTGTTTGAATTAAAACAAACACCATCCCAAGTCTCAAACAGTGTGCACCTTTTCAGTCATCTAATTTCGTGCACATAAAAGTTTAAACTCTCAATAAGTTTACACTGTCCTTATCTCACCAGTAGGTGTGATGTACAGTTCATCTCATAAACCTATCAGACTTCGTACATAGACGGCATACACACACACACACACACAAACACACACACACACACACACACACACACACACACAGACGATAGTAAGAAC
>NW_018108293.1:123286-137006 GCF_000183805.2 Loa loa | reverse complement strand
CAACACACACACACACACACACACACACACACACACACAGACGATGTAAGAAGCCCTCTACATTCTTTGTAGTGTTCCTTCTCTGTCATACTGTTGTATTGCCGCTCACTTGCACGGGACCACCAAGAGAACGAGACCACACACGAAGTTTCATCTGCGTCAAGATAGCGCCTTGCCTGTACGCGTTATCGGATGACTATGAAATATGCGAGTGATCGATATAAAGCCGACTGGTGTGCTGCTTGTCCAGCATTGTACGCGTGCTTGATTTAATCAGAAAGAAACTTGAATCTCTGAATTGCGGTGCCACCTAAGGATTCTCTATCGAAATAAGCAAAACTTCAGCATGTGAAGCGGGACTTGCCTCAACATCAAACACGCACGAAATCCCTTGTAATATCAATACTGTATTACAAGTCAATCCTCCATTTTTCCTCGCAAATCTTTAAGCATCCTTCTCAGTGTATCTTCTCGGCTACATTTCTTTGCTGTGGGAAGTTTATCATCTTAGAGCTCGAAAACCATTGCGTTTGCTTTTCCCAAGGGTATTTTCGTTTTGCTTAAATTACCGATCACTTGGCGGATTCTTCCCAACGTAAATCATTTTTGAGATCATACCGAAGTATGCGTTTCTAGCAACAGAGAAGTTTTTATTGAAATCTTCATTAAACATTTCTTTAAATATGGCAAAAAAAAAAGAAAAACAGAACTGAAAATCATATTCTCATGTACAATATATTTCTAAACTAACGCAGGATAGGCTATTAACGAGATAGAAATATTCCTTGGAAGAAACGTATAGTTTTAAAAACTGCAAAATCTTCACTGTTTCATATCATTACTGAGTCCCTTACGATATGAAGCTTTTTCCTTCTCTCACTTGATCAACTCAAAATTTGCTTTGATCGATCATTTTGTGGAAAATGAGGACTTCATTTCAACACAGAATCCTAGATAAGATGAAAGAAGTAGCTATCGAAGAATTACTGACTAGCAAAATGTGCAAGCATTCACGGCTTACAGAAGCAATACATGAACAAAGTGATAAGATATGCATATCTGACAGGAGTAATGCTGAATTATACAGACTGCCATGCATTGTTGATCTGCAGCAGACCAGGAATTTCTCCACCACTTCCCACTTAGATTCAACGTACTCGTAGGTTCTCATCCGAGTTGCAAAATACAATGTTGCTGAAGTGCGAATGAGGTTGCAGTGGAGAGTGGGGTTTTCTGTTTCAAGAACTTCAGCATGAACTCTTGCATTTTAATATTGCAAAACCAATTCCTTTTTATATGAACTTTTGAATAGGTGGAGAAGTGTGAAATTGATTCTGGGGTCCATTTACTTCCTGATTCCTGCAATTTTGCTGATAGTAAAAGCAGTAAAGGTGAAGGCAGGTATTTCGGAGCTGTTCACTACCGTTTCAGGTGAAGGTCTTGGTATTGATGATATATAAAAGCTTCAAGTATGACTTCAAAAATGAGTGTAAGTGCTTTAGATATTTACAGCTTACTCTTGATATTGGCCAAAATGAAGTCATTATTCTGCATTCACGCGTAATACTGAAATGTTCAGGAGGATTCTGGAAGTATCAAAAATGGCCTTACAAATTTGCAAAAGCTGTTTAAAAATACTGATTTTGAACCGAAGCTAACTTTTGTCGGTGGCGGTAAGATGACAGCCGCTTTAATCCGTGGTTTTGAATCTGCTGGTAAGTTGCATCTGACGTCTTCTAGTTTTAATTGATAAGAGGTCAGGTACTTCGTGGTGCTATGGGCTTACCCTTATTTGCTCTACTTTTGACACGTGATGTATGTAATTTCATTGTCAGATCAAACCAAATCGCGAAACAATCATGTTTTGTTGTTCCAGTATTCGATGTTGTTTTGTTTCTGTCATGGAGTAAGTATGATCGGTTAAGAAGTTTGCTTGTAACTTGTATGCTTACTTGTAAATGGAGATGAATATTTGTGTGCTGGGAGTAACATGTTATTCAGGTCTCATAACTAAGAATGACGTTGCCCTCAGTGTTAAAACACCATCATCCGCACAGCGATGGAAGGTAAAATATGTTCAGTAGATTTTATGAAATTTTATGCTTTGAAAATGTAGATCTGTTTGCTACCATTTATGCTTAGCGTGCTTTTTTACCATAAATTACAAGTATTTTGTTGAGGAACTCAATTACAGCAGTTGGGTTATGTAAATGTCTACACGTCCAATGATGACCTGATTCGAGCTCATGGTCAAGGTATGCACCGCGTAATTCATTTGCATTTATTGCCATCAGCGGTTTTTGCAGTTGTTTTGATAATGTGAAGTTGAACGACATTTCACATTATATGCACCGTAATGTACACTCTGAACTACTGGGTTTTTTTCTGCTTACATTATTAAGTGAAACACTTAGGGAGATCTTTGGTCTGAATAAATGAGGGAAACCCGTAAGCAATTTAAATAACGTCGTGAATTCTATGCAAGTATTTTCTACCTGGAATCGATTCTCGTGAAAATTGCGGGTTACTTTTTTCTTTTGTCTGCATATCTTGGCCATCCCACTTTACTTTATTCCTTCACTCGGTACTGTGAAATTGGGGAATCTTGAGAGTGATCTTCGTCATCATGAATGGAAAAAATCATCAAAATAATTGAAGTGCTATGGTTTTCAGGAATTGTTTTTTTGTCGGTAAAACCAGAGATGCGCATGGCAGTGTTGGAAGAACTGAGCAATGAGGCATTTGCAAATACTCCATTAATTGTCTCTATCATGGGTGGAGTTGACTTAAAGACATTAGAGAAAGAAGTACATTTGCATGAAGTTGCTTTAAAAATTCACTGTCATTCCATAGTTTTTAATGCTGAGATTTTCTTTTTTGATAGATGCTTTCATGATAATTGAGAGGAGCCAGCGGAACTCTCGGATTGAAATAGTTTTGATTTGAACCCGTAAAGCAAATGGGTGGATGTCTAAGAAGATAATGGTTAGGAACAAAATGCGAAGATCAAAAGCTCCTTTTTTAATGTAACGTAATAATCATAACATAGTTTCCGCAGCTTATTTAATGGGATATTTTTAATTGGCCTGACAATTTTAAAGAAGTTTAAGGTTGTGGCCAAAAGTTATGTCTCAAAACGTGGACTAGTGCGTCTAATGCCAAATCTTCCGGTTAGTGTATGCTCTGGTGCATCAATCATGTGTTCTAGCTTATCCCTGCAGCAAGAAAAGGTTCCAAATATCATTCTTTTTCTTCTCATTTTAATAGTCTTGCTTGAATATGAATTTCTAATCGAACAATGGGTGAAGTAAGAGGAGAATAAAATGAATTTAAAGTGCATTAATGTCAAAAGGCTTATGATATCAAATCTCAGTTGTTGTACTAGTAGCTTTTTTGTAGATTGATTTAATCAACTGCATCATGCAACATGTTGGTATTTGTTCGGTAATCAGTGAAAAATCATTTGATGCAGCTACAGCAATCGCTGGATGTGGACCTGCTTTTGTTAGTTTTGATACCCTTAGAATATTTCCTTTCGATATGCTCTGCTTATATCGCTTCATTGTTCTGGTTTGCAGTGCATATCTCGATCCGTTGTTCTTATTTTGGTGAGCTTAAAAAGTAAAACCCCTCTAGGATAGTAGTCTCTACAAAATTTCATTGTAAATCGTGCCGTCGCTGAGTTTCAGGTGTTCGTGGCAATCGAAGCATTGTCAGATGGGGGTGTCCTTGGTGGTGTTGACCGAACAACTTCAGTGAAATTAGCTGCCCAAACTGTTATGGTAAACTGCTGAAATATTGCTGTTATTTTTATTTTCGAATGTGTTTGCAGATTAACAAATTAGGTCATCCATATCAGTCAAGGGTTTTTTTTTTTTATCGTGTCAGCGTTCATTATTTGATGGAATGTGATGTCAGGCTCAGTAATGCTGAGTAATTCATTTACTTCCGTTTCTGTTTAACATGCAAACATAATCCTCAGATGTTTAATATACAGTACAGATTTGTCGTGCATTTTCTTCTACATCTACGAATTTCTATTTTCGGTATGACAACAGTTTAATTTATGACACAGTTTAATTTGTGCGAATTAACATTAATTAACAAATATTTCTCGTCACAGGTTATAAATAGTGTTCGCATATTGATGTGTTAAAAATATGCGAATATCGTACGCATATATTCCGTGTATCTGTCGAAAATTAGCACTTCTAGCATCAATCATTACTAATATATAGTGATGTTTGTTACATATATGTAAACAGTAGTGGTTAAACAGAAAATTGAATGCAGCATGGCGGGTGTTATGATAGTTCCCTAAACGATTTCTAATGGAAAACATTTGTTTGACTTTTATTTCTGATTTGTTCTCACAGCCTTGGAGATGTGGAACTGTCCTAGTTCAAGTTGATGCGAACTAGGACAACTGCAACTAGGACAGTTCCAGTTGATGCGTTTTAAAACGGTTCAGAAAGGAAGATTCATAAATGTTTGCAGTATTCTGTTATTTGCGAGCTTGGAAAGTTTTGGAGAGAGATAAAAAGTAAACTTGCAGGGAATACGGAACACCTGGTGCACATGGATGCACAAAATAAATACAAAATTGCCAAATGACATACGCATCTTCTATATGTAATGTTAACAGCGTCTTTGCAACAAATCTGAATTTGAATTTTGGTGTAACTTGTAAATTGCCGCATTTTCACTTATGTAACTTGTTTGTTACAGGGAGCGGCAAGAATGGTTCTAGAAGGGAATGAACATCCAGCTGCTTTAAAAGATGACGTTTGCTCTGCTGGTGGTAGTACAATATACGGAGTGAAAGAGTTAGAAAAAAATGGTTCTTGCATTCTACATATAGTTCATTCTATCAGAGTTATTTATTGCTCAGAAGTGCCATCTTTTTCTTACTTCCAGGTTTTCGCTCGGCATTGATCGAAGCAGTATGTGCTTCAACAAAACGGAGTTCAAGACAGGTTTAGAATTTGGCTTCCACCAGCAGTCTACTTTTCGTAGGGTCCACCATATTCTCTCACTTCTTTTTTGCAGTCTTAAAGACTTTTGGTTGATTCTTATAATACATTGCATTCAAGGCACCAAGAATTGCACAATTAATGTTGATTGGACATACTTTTCCGTGCTTTTTTATTTCAACTACTATATTTACTTTGTATACATGTTTATAACCATGGTCATGTAATTGTTGGTTCAGGTTTCGTATTATTTGGAAATTTAGATGAATATTCAACTGTTGCAATAAACAAAAGAAATCTTTTTTCTACTACCTTTTTTTTCACTAGCTTGATTTGGACTACTGAGGTATTGTGCACAACATTTAGTTTCAAATGAGAGATGTAAATTTTTGAAGGCACCGATATAAAGCAAGAATAATTGGATGATTTCATGTTTTTACTGGCCTACTGTGCGCTCGAGATATTCTATCTCTGCGCTCTTTTTTAATTTCTTGTCACTGACTGGTGTCCAAGTTTATGGTTTTCCTATATCACATTTATTTCCAGTTATCCCAACTTATCACCTCGCTACCTGTTGCACTTTTATTATTTTTACAAATACTTTGTGTTGTTTTTGGACTTGTTTCATGCCTATATATTCAATTGTTTCTGCCAGTGATACTACTAACAATTCTGAGAATGCATATATAGGCTTCTGAACTATTATTAAATCTGCTTTCGGTTAAATTGCTTTGGTGTTTCATATGTGATTTATTCAGATTCAAGTTCTTCTCAGATGATTGTTCTGCTGAATCCACAGTTACTGAGAGTGTGTAGAAAATTATTAATAAATCTTATATACCGGAACTGAAGGTTTAGTACCTCCTCATATCATGTCATTTTTCAGCAAATAATGGTCGACAATACTGATTTGCTGCTTAAGATCAAAATTAAATTAAGCATTTCTAAATATTGGTGCTTGCTTTATTAGGAAATTGTGGCTGCGCAACTGCACGTTGTAGACTATCCCGTAAAATTCGTCTTTAACAAATGATTGAAAGTTTAATTGGGATGTATACATTTCAGAGCAGTGTGAGTTATTTCGTAGCAAAATTAAGGTTTGGATTTGCTCCCATTCTGAAGATTTTTTCGAGTCAATATTGGGTCCCACTGTGATGCTCATTTCGTTACTCGAAACTTGTTCTCTAGGCAAGAGTTACTGGTTATATCTGATCAAAGGTACTGGAAGTCAGTTTTCTTATGAATGAATTTTCTTATTAATGAATTCCAAAGAGGTATGTGTCGAGAGCGAATCCAGTTGTAATTATTCTCCAAAGCTTTTCATCACGTTTGTTAGAAGGTTTGAGTTGTTGTATATCTTGCCAACACGTGGTAATGTCTGATGCTTCATATCGATGGTAAAGAACAAACAAGTCGGTCAGCCTTTCTCTCTGGACAAGATTGCAAACTCATGACAACTCACGCGCGTAGGTCAGTGAAATCAGGCTATAATTGTCTGGAACTTTTACTGGAGTAAGGTTATCCAAAAAAGTTTAAAACAGTAAGCAACCATGAAACGAGCTACTTAATTAATGTCTGCAGTTTTCTTAGATGTAAGTAGACCAAAAAAAGAAAAAAAAAGCGGAATCAAGTTGTGCTATTTGAACTGATTCTTAGGCATTCCACCTGAATTGATGCTTCTTTGCTTAGGCTAGCGTTTTTTTAGTTCCTATCCGAATGCTGCTCATGTTTATGCTGTTCTTACTAGATTAATAATCAAAAACATCTCTGTATCTGTTACTCATAGCTCCACCACCATTCACAATCATTTATATTTATCTGTCGAAGAGACTCTGCTCTTGCTTGATTGGATCATCTCGAAAAACACCTTGTTGTGGCTGTATTTCATTTCCCTCACCCATTTTAATGCGTTTATTTCACTTTAAATCACTTTTACTTATCATTGTCCTCCTCATTTCCCAGTTGTGCTGTTTACTCATTTCACTTTCTTGTTTCTCGATCTTGTTAATTCAACTTATTCAGTTCTTATATGTTTCTGTCATTGTTTCTTTTCGTTAAACAACGCCCGAGAGTTGGTAATTTGAAATTCAACAAAAAAGTACACTCAGCTACTATCAGAAAGCATTGGAGTGAGACAACTAAGTGGGAGATTATATATATATATATATTTCGGTTTCTGTCTGCATTATTCGTTAAGCTAACTTGCATGGGCTATGTCTGTCAACATATGCGCTTTCACATTTACTTGTATGTGTCGCCTTAATTAATCAGGTCATCATTACTGTAGAATTGCGAGATAAATTTAACAAAAACTCGTCCTCTCTTGCTACTGACGTGGTTTACATGCGTTTTGTTTCAGCAATTTTATCGATTAAATTATCATATTCCAACTCGTTTGTTTCCGCAAAATCTTTTTGAGCTGTACAATTTGGCACTTCTTTAAGTGAAAGTAACAAAACATTGTTGATGTTTGTAATTTAAAAGTTCAAGGAAGTGTATCTTGTCAAAATCGAAATCGAACACAGTATTTCTGCGTATCTAACAAATCAACTATAACTTTTCGGCTTTTGAATACTCATCAGATTTATATTTTATTTTTAAAGTTAAGCAGAAGAATCAGCGTTTAAAAAATATGGCTTTGTATATGTGCCAACAACAATTACTGTGGGAAAAATGTGCAGTACCATCGAACAGATAAGTATTGCACTGCAAAAAGATACTTTTTACTTCCAGGAATAGTGCTAATTCTAATAACAGTGAAAGGACCGATGATTTGTAACTCAATTATCTTTTTCGAGGTCTTCGTTAACATGATTTAATTTATAGTGTATTTAGACTTATTTAATACGAATAAAAAACATGAACAAGAAACACGAGTATATGAATAAGAAGTAAATACCGTCTTTATACTGAGTATTTCAGCTTGAATTCAAAAAGATGGAAAAGAGTGGCAAAAACTAAATGAATGAATAAAATGAAAACTGGTATAAAGACGCAGCAGAAAAGGAAGACCCTTGGGAAATAGTTTATAAATGCATTGCATTGGCAGTTGATGCACAGAAAGAGAGATTCTCAGGACCTTTTCGTAGTTTTATTTTTTTTTCCCATAGAAAATGGATATATTATGTTAGAAGGAAAATATCGTAAATAGTAATATCGTACCTGGTTTCAGACAGTACATTTTAAATTATTATAACTAGACTAAAACACATCTCTGTTAAAGAGAATCCAAGTTACTGGATTTATAAATATAAATTCTCAAAAAATATAGGGCAAAAATGACACATTAAATCCAATCAAATGAAAAAGGAACGATGAATTTTACTGGTAGAATTACTTAATATGGATGGATGTTCATTGTTTTTGTTGATAAAGTATATTTATTTGCCCATGAACTAGAAAGGAAATTAAGTTCAAAAAGCGTCCAACGTTTGAAGGCTTTACTATGAGCTTTATAACCGTTTGCCGTTATTCTCAAGAAAAATTAAAAAAAAAAAATAAAAACAAAAAACAAAAACAAAAAAAAACAAAAAAAAAATGGTTAACAAATTCTGGCAAAGACGAGTCAACAACTCCTCTTAAACTCATATCTGAAGAATGGTGACAAATTACAAAGATCCTACAGACTTTCCTTCCTTCCATTATATTTTTATACCATAGTTTAATTAAATGTAAAAACGTTAAACGTTCTAAACTAATATTGAGTTTTCTCGTCTATTTTGTTTTGCTAAAACGTTTTAACAAAGCTTGGAACGTCAAACGTTTTATGTTTAACTAATTTTAACGGACTAAAAGGATATATGTATTAGGTCAACAGTGTAAACCGATAAATAAACCACTAATTTTAGCTAAGGCTGAATTCGTCAATCTAAGTGGTGTTTAAATGAATTACCTGATGTAAATATATTGGAGCAGCTCTAGAAGCGTGCGTTTGTAAAAGGTCCATCACTAAAGCTTTATCGTCAACAGGTTCTGAAGATTTTTCTCTAGTTCCCCACCACTGCAACCATCAATCCATCAGAAGGTATACAATCCTTCCGAAACTTAAAGTTTGGCTTTCCCACGACCATGTAGATTTTAATCGACAGAACAGACCGATTCATCGAAAAACGTTTTTATTCCACGTGCTTTTTTCTATTTTAAGCTTTTAGAAGTCTAATCTAATTTCATTCTTCACTATATATCAGTCATTTAGTCGAATCCTTCACATCTCTATGATGTTCAGTAAAGCTTTTCAGTTTTTTTTTTTAATTCAAAAGGAAAAATGAAGTCAATCCAACACTTTTTTTACTGTTTGTTACTGATCCAAATATATCTTCTCTTAAAATTCTGTGAACTCAGCTGGTAGACTTGAACCCATTCTGCAATACATTTTACTCCTCTACTTTGCTTTCCGACGATATACGTACTCCAAATTTGTATGTGAGGAATTGAGGAACTCTTTTCATCTTCTATGTTTTCTCAACGGTCATCTATAATCTTCAAAACTTAAATAATGGTGTCCAACTTGCTACATAACTAAAATAACAAGGATAATTGGAAAGATTGAATAGAAATACAAGCATTGTGTTATTTTGCGCATATATTTCTGATTTGCAAGGATCGAAATGGCTATGGACGTAATGAAGGAAACAGTAAAATGATAATTACGATTGAACATTTTGAAAAAGCCAAATTGAAATCCCATTATTTAAACAAACTTTCTAATTGTCGGGGATCATCTAAGCGTTAAATAGTCTGTCTCATTTTGTGAGATTTTTTCCATTGTCTGATCTTACTTTTCGTTTTTTGTTTGCTTTTTAGTGTTCCCTTTCTAATATCATGTATAAAACTTCAATTGCTAAGAGCTTTATCAAAAACAATAATCCATCATATGATGGTATGCTGGAGATCATCGATAATTTAACTTTTAAAAATCCTCTTTTAACCCCTTCCAATTCAATTTTTCAACATTTCTTATTCGACTCATTTATCTTGTCATTTTATCAATAAAAAAAGAGGAAAAGACAAGAGCAATGTAGCCACTTTAATCAAAACTGCATATTCCACCGATACTGGAAGTATAGCACTCATTCACAATGCAAAATTGAAAAAAGTTTCAAGAAGTTTCAGTGAGAAATAACCTTCATTTTGCGCCTGTGGGATTTATATTTCGCAGTGAAATAAATAAATGAAAGAAATGAGAAAAAGAAATATGGAGATTTTATGAAAATTGATAAAAATTTTATTGAAATTTGGCGCAGGGTATGTCATTATTAGTCGGAAGTGGTACAACTAAGGATTATTCATAAATTTCTTGAAGGAAGGATTCAGACCATTCCCTGAGGAAGTTTCCCTTTATCTGGAGAATTACTTGCATTTTGAAAAGGTTATCATTATGAAACAACAAATGAACCATGGGAAAGTATATCTACAAATGGGCAGTTATCCAGAGTTTTAGAATTACTGATGTCAAACGAAAATGTCAGTAAGTTACAATTACTTATAGCTTTTCTGTTTTTTCCCATTCAGTTTTCTTTTTTTGCAACAAAGATCATTAAGCAGAACGGTTCCTCCTATAATGCGCAGTTGTTTTGTTTGTAATATTCTGCTGATCCCATTCTCAACACTAAAACGTTGTTAAAGAAGTGTGTTGCATTACGTTAGTATTTGTAATTTTGTCGACCCGATTCTTTTTTTCTTTGTGCGTTTGTTGCACACTTTCTTTACATATTTCCGAAATGATAATAAAAATTTCTCTTGCAGTAGAGGCAGTCTAGTGATAACGATGATAACATTGGGGAATAGGTGAGCTTGGAAATGTTGATGATGTCGGAAGGGTATGAAATATTTTTTTTATTGCGCAAAAACAAAAAAATAAAAAAGTAAAAAACAGCTGCTAGGTGAATCTTAAGAGTTGCAGAACTCTGACAAGTATTTTTTTTCTTTTTTTGGTTGGCAATATCCTCCCAAGTCAGAAGTATTCGAAATACAAGCCAGCCTTTTGTCGTTCTTCTTAGTATACACGTTATAATACTACTTTCAAAGCTATTTAATAAGGCAAATAAATTTGGTTTAGAAGAAGCAAAAGCAAACTTTCTTCTGTAGTTTGTTTTCCTTATAAGTTTTTATAGTACAAAATAAAATCGATATGAAAGCAAAGATTTAAAAGAAATGATTATACTGAACTTTAGTTTGCATTAATTTAAGAAGAAGGAAAAATTCCAATTCCTTATTTACCTTGTTACTATCGCAAGCAAATGGGTCAATTTGCAATATACGTTAAGTACTGTGCTGTATTTCATCATTTTAGAAAATGAATGAGATTTTTTGGAAATTGTCTTAAGCAGGGAGAACTTTGATGTCACCTTCTCAAACTAATAAACTTCGTAGTGAAACTCAATAAGAATTTGTTGATCTTTCTTTTAAGGATATGTATTGGTGGTTTAAAAAATCTTTGAAACGCAACTTTTTTGTTGTTTAATGTCTTTTCGTTGAAAATTCGTGATATGTTCGTAAAAACACGTGATATTTCGTTTCTTCGGTATTTTTTCGTAGTTTCAAAATAGATGAATAGCAGTATAGGGCAGTTACGATTGAAGACATGGAAAGGGAAGAAATCCGTTAGATTAGTCCTCAAAAATTTTTTAACGATATTTCGTATATCAACATAAAGAATAAAGCATCAAAAATTTGATTAGTCAGTTGAAAAGATTATCACAATAAAAATAAGAATTATTGATCAAAAATTGCATTTGAAATTACTTTTCATTTCTTATGAACTTAAATTTTCTTACCCAATTTGATTGCATAATTACTCATTGATTATGCTTTTCTATCACTGTTTTTCATCATCATTGTCATAACAATCATAGTGAAACCTAACAAAAATTTGTTAATCTTTCCTTTAAGGATATGTATTGGTGGTTTAAAATTCCTTTTATTAAAAATATATCAGTGGTCATCAAAGTACATGAAGAATTTTGTTAGGAAATTGAGATTGAGGTTCACTAATCACAAGATATTCACATCATTTAAATATCAAGATGGACTCATAAGCAAGCCAAAGAAAAATGGAAGGAAAAGGAAGAATTGAGAAAAGAAAACTGAAACCTATAACGCTTTAATTTGGCAACAAAGTAGTTGTTGTGGCACTAAGAAGAAATTATCAGTGTTTTTAATGACTGCTTAAAAATTATAGCAATTTCATAAATTTGAACAATAAGCAATCAAAAGCAAAAAAGCTAATCTTCATTTATGCGAAAGTTTCTATTTTCATTCGAAGCAAATTTCCTTATTTATTGCACCGAAAAATTATAGAGAATTTAATGAATCATATATATGTCAGATCAGAAGAAGCATTAGATTTCAATAGAAGACTTTATTCTTTCAAAACTTAGTCGAAGGGTGCAACTCAAAAATCAACAGTAAAAACTTAAAAACGGATTTCTGACGTACCGTTTATCAACTCTCTTCTAGTTTGACATAACATTGTGCAAAGCTTTTATGGACTGCCTCGGTTTTTCCGCAACAGTCAGTTGTTTATAGGACCGGAAGTTTATAGTATTCATAAATTCCTCATCATCTTTCACTATTACATAGCGATTTCAGAGGGGGGGGGGGGGGAAAAAAAAAAACACGGACAGTTCTTTAATTACCTAATATAAAAGAAATATCATAATGGCAAATATGACTTATCATGTTTTGCTCACTTTGTAGTACATTGAATTGCTATCAAGTTTGTTTCCAACAGTAGGACTTGTCGAGAGTGACGGTTTTGAAGTAACATATGCCAACAACCAGTTTTGTGTATTACTCTAATTTGCTAGCTTCCCATTATTAAGTAATAATTCCTTTGTATTTCAGTGCTGTTAATTGCATTCTCATGCAAAACAAATTAACATGATTCTCAGTTTCGTTTTTCTATCACCATTTATTTGCTCCCCATACAAAGGTAGAACAATAGCTTTTCTATCTTATCACTCAACAATAGATAGCGAACTGTCGCATCCCATGCTTAAAAAAAATCATCTGACTATTATTTAAGATTGTTTTTATTTTTAGAAAAAAAATCTTAAATAAAAGTCAGATGATTGGAGAGAGATTGTTATTAAGCATAATTAATTTAGGAGGAAGAGAGCACTGCTTAAAGATGATGGCAACCGTAATAGGGTCCGGAATTTTAATAGCCACAGTCAAGACTGATCAGTAAATGCCCTTCATTAAAGTTCTTTAGATGATAGACAACTGCTAGCTATTGAAACTAACTAGTAATTTGAACTATATCTCACTGTGTTATTTAGACATGAAATGTGCAACTAAGAAACTTGAAACTTTAGTCTTCATTTCAACGTTTTTCTTCCTAGGAATGAACTTTGATGTCTGTACAAGTTCTTTTATTAAATGGTTTTCTTTTTTTTTAAACTAGCTTAGCGGAACTCTTGTATTTGTGTCCGGGAAGATTCTATTCATGTAAGCATTTATGTGAAGCTTATCTACTGATAAAATTTGCAAAACACATCACTTTACGATTTGCATATTAAAAGTCAGCAAATCTCTACCGAACCATTCTAGAAAACATAAGCGTAAATAATATATTCGGTATCAAAAAGTAAACCGGAAAGCACTGTACCTGTGAAATTTTTGTTGAAGTATGAAATTTCATTGTCCCTTCCTCCTACATTTTTCATTATTTATTAATTGTAGCTGAAGAAGGCGGAAAGTACACCGAAGAAAGGTCAGCAAGTAGTTTAACAATCTTGTATCCT
>NW_018108293.1:119981-123070 GCF_000183805.2 Loa loa | reverse complement strand
TACATTCGAACTTATCAATTTCAATCCTTACAAAAAAAAAAGAAAACGATGATATTATTACCATCATTATTTACTGCTACAACTTTCCTTGTTGTACATCGATTTATCATTAATTTTACTGATTTACCGTATTCTAATGAGCTACATTATCCATATACAAATCAATTTATTCACATCAGTCGACAAATTTCGGATGCCCTTCAGGCTATTTTAGCAACATTACCTGGCCAACACAATATTTCCATTATTGATTACAGGTTTTTCAATTTATTTATTAATTACTTTTTATTAATTTTTCATGCATAAAATATCGCATTTAAATTTGTTCACTATGTTCTTTTATTAAATGGTTTTCTTTTTTTAAACTTAGCTTAGCGGAACTCTTGTATTTGTGTCCGGGAAGATTCTATTCATGTAAGCATTTATGTGAAGCTTATCTACTGATAAAATTTGCAAAACACATCACTTTACGATTTGCATATTAAAAGTCAGCAAATCTCTACCGAACCATTCTAGAAAACATAAGCGTAAATAATATATTCGGTATCAAAAAGTAAACCGGAAAGCACTGTACCTGTGAAATTTTTGTTGAAGTATGAAATTTCATTGTCCCTTCCTCCTACATTTTTCATTATTTATTAATTGTAGCTGAAGAAGGCGGAAAGTACACCGAAGAAAGGTCAGCAAGAGTTTAACAATCTTGTATCCTCATCATTTGCTAAAAAGCGAAGCAAAAAATTTTCTCAGTGGGAGAAACTACACTGTTATTCATTAAGGATAATCCATAAAGGTACATTTTAATTTTATTTATTTAGAATGTTCTCTGTATGTGCAATAAGCAGATATTGGATTATATAATTGGCTAAGCAGGAAAGTCAAATTACTAGTTCAGCAAATTTTTTCCTTCAATTTCCTCGTTGTTGAGCAATAATTAGTTATTCACGTGTAAACGCACGTGTAGTTCAGACTTTTTTCTAAAAAGTAAAGAAGTTTAGAAAAGTAGTTTCTGGAAAGACAGAAATTGAATCTACAGGTTCGTTTCATAAATATAAGTTTTGAGGCTTTTTTTTCAGAAATAAGGAAGGTAAATATACTGTAAAAGCAAAGGTCGATGTTCCGTGATGAATAAAGCTGCATTCTACTCGCTTTTAGGAAAGTACTAGTTGCCTTGATAGATTACACTTGTCAGATATTTTATCTGCTTGCACCGAAATAGGTTTCTGATAACATTTTACTTTTCGGGAAATTTTATGGTTAAATAAATGGTAAATAAGCAGTCTTAATGAAAAATGACAGTATATCCATTGTGGTAAACGTAATTTTAAGATTGCAAACATTGCCAATAATTTAATTTTTGAAAAATTCTGCGAGAAAAAAAAGGAAACGGAAAAGAAGGTAAAAAGATTCGAATTAGAGTAAGCATGTCAATGATGGTATTCTTGCTATTTCTGTACTTTTACTTCCAAAAGACAGGAAATAACTTCCCAGTTCGTCGTGTGGGCGCTCAGCATTTCTTTTACATATAATTCCATTCAATATTTCGCGAGTTTTGTTAAATTTTTAGTAATTCAACACAAAACAGTGTAAGACTATCAATTATTTTAAAATAAACACCACTTTATTTTTATACTTTCATTTAGATGATTTATAGATTATGAATGGGTTTTCATGCTGATGTATTTTGTTTATGTCACGTTATTACATTTCATAACTTATCTTAGCTTAGTATTCATAATTAATGCATGATTTCCGATTTATTGATCAATCATATACTGTTTATAATTTTGATTATTTACTATTAGTTCAAAACCTTATGCAGCAAATTATCATCAGAGAAATTTATTATTGCCGAAAACAGTTTATCTTGGTAACTGGAGATATGAGAAGTTAGCAAAGTTTTGATTTGATTTTCTTAATTGTACCAGAGCAGACAATTGCTCCTTTTTTTCTCATAGTTCACTGACGTGCCTTAACATTTTAATGGAATTGTAAACGAACAAAGATCGCTTTTTCTTCAATTAATAAATCAGAAAATCTTTATTCGCTGAAGACTCTATTACCCAGCATCCGACTTTTATCTGTTCCTTTTAATTTGCTTTTTAAATAATTCCTACGGAAGTTGGTTCGCGTTCAAAAACTTTGAATCATAAATTTAGCATCCCTTTTGTGTGTTTACCTTTGGATTTGCTGGCATTTCTGTCACATCATTACAATCATTACCCATACATAATTGCGAAACAAAAGGTTTGTCGCATCATACTCACTTTTATTATCATTATCATCTGGCATCAGAATTGATTAAATTCTCACTGTTAATACAGCAATAACTAAATATCAAGCTTAACATTAATCTTACTTTTTGAAAACTTGTCTCTTTCAAACTGATGCAACGTAGCTTTAATAAAGTGATTTACAATAAGATCAATATCGCTGTTAATGGAAACCTATAATAAATGATATCCAGATATTTTGCGTGCTTTATCATTTCCTTCTGAAATTTACCAATAAGCCACAAAATGCTCACTTTGAAATATTAAGTAAAAGTAGTATTTGTTATTTTTAATATAAATAATATCTATTTTACAAATTACAACGTTATTTATTTTTAATACTATTTGCTTAAATGTCTTTTCCTTTTTAACTTGCACTCATATGATTTTATTCCCGTTTTTTCTAAGAGTTTCGCGTTAATAAGCGCCAATGAGATTTATTTCAACAATGACCCTAAATGCTGGAAAAAATAACAGTCCATTGGCTCATTAAAAGAATCATTGACTGCGCATCCGAAACATAAATTATTTTGAAGGAAAAACAGGTTCAGTTCAGTCTTTTTTTATTGAATTCAAGATGCACACATGATGTAAAAATGTATGAAAATACATTTGGTGTATTTAATTTTTGTCCTCTCTTTAGGAAATAAGTTCGAATAAATTTCAAAAGTAGATAAATTCATCTCATACCTAACGTTTGTGACAAGAACTTTTATTAGTGGAGAACTAATATTATGGTACAAGAAAGTTTAATTTTATATATATATATATATATATAAGTTATATATATATATATATATATATATATATATATATATA
>NW_018108293.1:108838-119860 GCF_000183805.2 Loa loa | reverse complement strand
ATATTATATATATATATATATATATATTATATATATATATATATATATATATATATATATATATATATATATAGAATTTAATTATGTATATATCTGATGATAATTTAAATTGCCTATTGCATTTTATAACAGTCATACCGTGATGAATAAGTTTTGTATAATTAATGCATAACTACTTGCACATTATATTATTCAAATATTTTGAGTAACACGTCACGTTATTTAAAAAAAATAGTATATAAATAATATAGCTTTTAAAAAATGCATTAATACTGTAACTTTTTGCTATTGCTTTTAGAATTCAAATAAACCAAGAGTGATTGCAATTAAAGTAAAGGAGGCATGATTATTTTGGTAATATTTTTCGCTAAAAACAGTCATCGGATCATGGACATATTATAGAATAATGTAGTTTTGTAAAATTGCAGGTGCTTTCCTTGCTTTCCTCGGCAAGATTTCATGGTATAAAGGTTACGAGATGTTCCTATCATACGATAGCTTTTTGGTTTGAATGATTTACTATTTTGGATTGGATATTGGATGTTTTGTTTTTTAAATGTTCTTGTTCGAAGTGTTCAAAACCTAAGCAGTCTAACAACGACTTCATATCACTAAACTCGTTTCTTCATAGCAGTCTTTTTTTTTCCAACCTTGTTGTATTCTATTTTCTTCTTCAATTTATTTGTTTTTTTGCAAAGTTGAAGTTGAAGTATTGCTTATCATTTCCTTAATATAAGGATCTAAGTGAATGAAAAGGCCAAGCAAGTGGATTAAGTAAGGAAATGAAAATATTTAATAAATACCATAAAAATGACAAAAATTCTGGAAATTTAAGGACAGTATGGGGACAAAGAAACCGGCAAGATATTTTGCTGGTATTGCTTAATTTTGGTCATGCAATTCCAGTTTTTTGTAGTACTCCTCAACACTAAACAATATTTTAGCATGCTTTACGTTTTTTTTTTTTTTTAATATAACAATTTTCTTGTGATTATCTTATGAGGAGTTGTTAACTTGTATTATCAGCTGCGTTAATTACAAGTTGGGTGCCATCAGATCGCGATTTCAGCGGGTGCAGAATCTTGGAACTTCACGTTCTAAAATGTAAGAACTTTCAATAGGTAATAGCTATGTCCAACAATATCAAATGCAGACAAGAAAGTTGACCTGCAATAAATTCAGTTCGTAATTGATCACTTGCCTACGCTATTTGTCAAAACAATTTACACTCATCGACTGACAACTTTGCATGAATTATTAAAACTTCAAATTTAAACTTATTTTTTCAGAATTTCTGTATTTCTGGAAAATTTTATATAAAATTCTTCCTGAAGATTTTTTAAAGTTTTTCTGCAATCTTTTTCTTCATGCACCATAATTTCACTCTCGACTAATTAAAGGCTAAAATAATAATTCAGATCTTTCGTATATTTCTAAGTGCAGTGATAAGTGTGCTTCAAGATTCTGAAGTGTAAAATAATTTCAGTAATTGGAATATCATTAAATAATGAGTTTGAGTATTTTTACTTCCTTTTTCCTTATCATATCTTTTGTGGAGAATGAAACTGACTGATAAAGAAGATCCTTTATACATCTGTGATGTGAAATGATCATTTATACTTATCAGTATCTCTAATGCACACAATTTGTGTTCAGTAGTTCTACTTCTCGACGTCGAAAATAATGTCGATACTTAGCTGATTCTGATCATTTTGTTGCAGATTGATTATTAAAAATGTTCAGCGAGTTCTTCCACAATTTAACGTTGTTACAATGTCTCTCCGTCAGCGCCTTCATCACTACTGTATCACTTTTCTTCTGTGGAATGTGAGTTTGTTTTTCAAATTTATATTCCGGAAACTTCCTTCTCTGCAATGTCATGCGCTAGCTGTTTACAATCAATCCTTATATTGTCAGAAATTTGCTTTATTGTTAGTTAAATTCTAGCCCAATTTGTGTAAGTATTTGGAAAAGACAAAGTACAAAAGATATCAGTGCAGTGCCGTTCTTAATGGGTGTTCTCGGGTGAGTTGCTTTTTTCTCCCTCCACTCATCAACGAATTCTCAAAATATTTTCTTTTCTACCTTCTCAAAAATTCACTTCTTCATTTTTCTTTTATCGAAAATAAATTTAACATTTCAGAGCAGTATACTGGCTGCGTTACGGTTTAATGAAAATGGATTACACAATGATTGCCGTGAATGTCTTTGCCGCCACACTTATGAGCTTAT
This sequence comes from Loa loa, assembly GCF_000183805.2. Taxonomy (NCBI): domain Eukaryota; kingdom Metazoa; phylum Nematoda; class Chromadorea; order Rhabditida; family Onchocercidae; genus Loa; species Loa loa. The sequence continues at coordinate 117,628 of NW_018108293.1, read as the reverse complement.
ATCTTATATTTTACTATTTTATGACTAAGAAAAAGGTAATGTTCCATGACATCATAAATTTTTGAAGTCTTAAGAAACCAATAAAATAATGATGCACTCTATACTGAACTGAATGCTTAATCTTCAATCGTCTGAAGAATGAATCCGAACTAACCTTTGACCCTCATCTTATCAAGTGCCATTCATTTTTCCAGTTGTTTTACAAGGTACTTCTATTGTGCAGTTATGGATCTCGATTGAAGTTTGTGCCGTGATATTCCTCATATCATTGATGCTTCTTTTGGTCCAAATATATGAGCACGATATTTTCCATCCTCTCGGCTTTACATGCATGACCTTTAACATTTTAAACTTTGGCGCACCATTAGCTGGTCTTGTAAGTTTTTACATTCGCTTCTGTTGAATTTCTTTCTACAAAATGCTAATGTGCTACTTAGTTTCGATCATTTTTAAAACCAAAATTTTAACTCTTAGAAAGTGGTATTACGGCAACGAAGTTGCGAGACGTTACCATTGCCAATGTGCATAGCCAATCTTTTTGTTTCAAGTCAGTGGGCTTTATATGGTCTGCTGGTATCTGATGTTTATATTATTGTTAGTTTCTTTCAATTTCTTTCTCATTTTTGGTATTTTACAACTAAATTCAAATGACCTGCTCAAAAATGCCATGAAATTGATGTTGTTCCAAAAAATCATTTAAAAATTTTTTGAACAAAATATTGTTCGAACAAATTGTTAAATTGAATGGTTTGTCGGTTAATCTTTGAACAATTTCAATGAAATTATTAAACCTGATAAATTCTCCTATTCCGAAATTCCTGGCAACCTGAACAGTTCCAGTAAAGTCGTAAAATCTCTTTCTCGGCAAATGGATACTTGTTTTTGGTGTAGACACCGAATGCGATTGGGATGCTGTTGGCAATGATACAGATAGGATTGTTTCTAATATTCCCGATGAAACAAGGGCGTCTTTCACCAGTACAACGGTGTTTCAATCCTTCATGCTGCGCTATGGCAGCTTCCTCTTTCTCTTCTGAGGAAAACGGTTCGCATTTCGAATCCAAATTATTATGGTGTTTAAATAGTTATGCACTGTTGTAGGAGAAGGTATATTAAGGATAAGACCGGTATTTATGGATACTCCATATTTTTTAAACCTGTCCAGTTGACTCCTTTTTTCTGAGAGTTATACATTCTGTTGATTCTTATCAAACCCTTGATGTAATTCAGCATTCTTTTACTTTTGTTAGTTTTGAGATATAAAAAATTTTGATGCATTTTGCAGTCCTTCTAATCAATAGAGAATGCATTCTTTTCTAATAGTATGTTGAATTCATTCAAAATATAGAAAATGCGAGAATTCCGTATCAAAATTATCACCATAGAAAAAGGCAATAAGCTGTTTTTAGTTTTAAATTACAGCTGCTCACAATTAACTTTTTTCTGCAACTACTACAGCTTAAAAATTCCGAGTTTGCAGCGACTTTCATTTCATCCATAATTCCAGGTTTCTCGCCCTTTGTATAAGCGTGTCACTGACTTCGGCCTGGAACTGTTGAATGAGATTATATTTAGGTTTTGGAAATTATGGGATAATAAATCGAAGTGAATTTTACAAGCTCTTTTTTGTCAACTGCATTCCATTTTTTTCGAAAGGATTTAGGCTGGAAAAGGATAGGGAAGCAAATGAGCATGATAATTGGGATTATAGATTTATAGATGTTGAAATTCTGACAATATATAGCCTGCAAATGAGACATTCCGTTAGATTTTTCTTTGTGCCAAAGTCTGGTTTGATTTCGAATTCATTATAGTTGTAAAAACTTCTTCATAGTTGTTCATTATTAAGGACCAGTGTGCGATGATCTGCAAGTGCTTTTAGATAATTACAAATCTCTAACTTTTGACATAAAATTAGCTTACTGATTTCTGAAATGAATTTCATAGCATAAGATGAGAGCTACCAATAAAATCTTTTTTCATCCTATTACCGATCAGTGCAAATTTTGATTAAATCGAGTATAAGTAGTAGTAGTTTACGAGATAGCCCCGATCTCTTTGCCGTCGAATAAATGAATCTGTAAAGAATAACATTTGCGGTATTTTATTTTTTGTGTTGTTTGGTGTGCATTCTCAAATGGTGTCCCAGTAAGCAATTCTTTTTTGTTTATTTGTTTTTAGAGAAATTGAAGGAGCCATATATACAGGAAAAGAACTCACTACTAAGCAGTAACAGAGAGTCTGTCCACGTCGCAGGTGATTTCTGTTTAACATCTTTCTACCTTTACGATTTAACAAGTAATATCTACCTTCTTTTTCATCTTAGTTATGATAAGGATTATCCAACCTTGATATTCTCAAATCATCGTTTGTTTACTATACGTTTGCTAACAGAATAGAAATAAAAATTTTTTTCCTGATATATTTGTTGTTCATTTCGATAATTTATGTTGGAAATGACATCATAACTGATAAAAAGGCAACGAAAGACTACTGTGAAGGGATAAACAAGTAAATCATTTCAATGGTTCATTTGTTTTTAGGTTGCGAACAAATATCCCTGGATACATCCTTGATATATATATTTATCTATCTGTTTGACTTTCTCAAGCTTTCAACTTTGTCTGAAAAGTAAAAAAGTTTCTGTAAATGGGACATTTTCCTGCCTACAAAGAGCTTCGTTGTCTTCGTTCCATAATATGCCTACCATACCAAAAAAAAAGTTTGGGAGAAAAATTTTCTTTCTTTTTGCTTTTTTTATTCACACTTTTTTGCTATGCGTACTTACCGTTTCTCGAAAGTTCCAAAAAACCATATGACTATCAACTGACCGTTCGTTGGTTTGTTAAAAGTTTACCCGGCGTTATTTTTGTTTCGTTCTAAAACGCTTCTTGTAGTTCATTTGCAACTGTTGAAAACTCAGTTTACCCTTTTCATCACCCTCTTTTTTTACGGGTTACTGTAAAGCATTAGTTCTGGATGAGGAAATTATTCACAATTAATGCTTCAGAATGCTTCATTTGTGTCCGTTTGCCAAGTAGTTCAAAATCATAACTGGCAGAAATGCTTGCTTTCCAAATTCGTTTGACTGAAATGAAACAAGGAAAAAATTGGTTGTTGATCATTAAAAATTTTTGAGGTGACTCTTTTAAACGTTTTTCTTCCGAGACTTTAATTAACTTTTACAGTAGCTTCTGCAAAACTATGCTTACTTCTTTCTTAAATTAATTCTATACAGCTTAAGTCGCTGTTCACAAGGACAGCTTTTAAACCTAATATCTGCATAGTTCCACTTTTTAAAAATGATTCCATGTTTCAGCTATTAATGAAATGAAACCAAAAAAATCGTGGATTAATACTGCAACCAAAAAAATGAATTGGTGAACTCCGAACTGAGCAAAAGTGAAAGGTATTACTTCCGGTGGTTTTAAAAAAAAATAATATTTTCGAGTTTAAAAAGGAAAATCATGTATTTTGCAATTTTAGTACAAATTTTTGCTACAATTTGTTATACAGTTTCTTCTGGCAATTCAAATAAACCTTGCAATCCAGTAATTTCGTCAATAAATAGGTCCATATAAGCTTTTAGCAGACCACCACTTGTCTTTTAAAATTCTACTATTTCACTTTGCAGCGAGAAGCAAAAAGACATCGAAACAAATTAGAATGGACTGAGGTAACTATTTATAATTTATTAAAAGTTTTAAGGTTTGCTTGGATTATTAAGTGTGACGGTCAGTGTTCTACTGCAATCTATCGCATGTCATATCAAGCCTAACTGTTTAGGAAATACTGGTTCCAGCCTTACTGCTCGTGTACAGCATCCGTTTGAGCTATAGTCAAGTAGTTGCTTTTTCCTTGCAGAAATCCTTTGGTGATAACAGATGACGTTGTTGGTGATATGAGTAAAACGTTCTGCCCATCTAATTTGTTGTCTGTTCTGAAAGTGACGAGATGTTTCACGACACTCATTTAGGGGAGAATTCTATTTTCATTATTTGTTGCAAAGTGATAACCCTGGCGTCGTTTACGTCGTTTATTTACCGTTGTGACGCTGTGCTTTTGTTTTCTTTTCGGCAGTTCTATGTTTTACTTTTGGTTTGGCTTGGTTTGGTGTCTTCTTCAGTCCTTGATCAATTTTAACCATTAACTATTGGTTCCAGAAATGCGTGAGTGCCGGTAGTCATTTGTTGCTTGACTATAGTCAGCAAACCTTATTTGTCATTCATTTGTTGGGATGTGAGAAACACACTCTTTCTTATTCTGTTAAAACTGCAAAACATCCAAATTAGAGCTAAATTCTTTTTTACTTGACAACTGCACTACCCTTCTTCAGTCCTTCAAGATAAAACGCTTTGGTGGGGTTTTGATGGAGGCTGAATGGTCAAACAGAAGTTTGAAATTATGTGAAGAAATAAACTAATAGGGCTAATAGGGAAATCAATGTTTAAGTGAGATGTTGAGTTGAATTAATGTTAAAGAACGGAAGAGTTGGTAAAGTAAAGGTGTTGAAACGATAGATATATGATTCTTTTAATGTTACTGCATTCAAACTAACCAGTCAAAAAGTCGAATTTGGCCCGCGTCAAATTGCTTATCTTCATTCAGTTTCTGATCAATTATTTAATGCGGATGAAACAACGAGTTGCTCCCTATTTAGAGTTCTTATATCATTCAGGTTCAATAATCCTGGCTGTGCGAGTTATCACAATAGGAAAATTAATGAGCTATCTCAGGCTCAATGAGCATACCTGAGGTAAAATAATAGGCAGAAGTGACCCCTAAGGAGCGACTCTTTTTTAGTTTCATAGCAAGCCAACAGGTACGATATATAACATGGCTTTATTAATTGCAGCAAGATGGAGTTGAATTATGTTAGTTTGGGAGATGGAAATAGGTGCTATCAATAAGACAAAGTGCTACCAGTAGGTGCTACCAATAAGACAGTAAGATAATATTGGTTAATGCATTATTTTAGTGATTTCTTTTTTAATGGATATAAAATGTGGAATTATAAAGTGTGTCTTACTTCAAGGCTGAGACCTTTGATAGTTTGGAGAAATTAGTGCCACTTAGATGCAAAGTTTTATGCTTCTTCCTATTAATTTTTCTTCAGTTAAGTTGATCACTGTTTGTTGATATCTATAACTGTTCTTATCAAATATTTCCTTAACTTTGGTTTTAATAATGTTATTATCATTGCCAATGTCCGATGTGATTATTTCGAAAATTGTAAAGGCGTCTGCTACAATTACGTATTAACTACAAAACTATTAAAAAATTAAGCAGAAATTATAAAAGTTAAAAGAATAAAAATTAAGCCGAAATTAAGCAGAAGTTTGAGCCGCTTTTGCCTCGTTTGGGTGCTCAATGTAGATATTATAATAATTAATGATCAGTGACTTGCATGCTGTGCCATGTTATTTAATTTTTTTCGTCCCTGGCATCACTTCTCTTTGAAGGATGATGATCGGTGAATTGCAGATCATAATGTAACAAATGGTCGCATGATGGACTTCATTCACAGGTGGATATTTTGAAAAGACCGTTTTGAAACTTCAGTAAAGAATAATTTATCGTAGGAGCCGGAAAAGAAAGTGCAGTTGCCTGATTCAGATTGTTCAATTTTACATTAGCTATACCTACTTATAATTCATTTAAAATTTGTTTTAAATATTTTATGACCCATGCTTTACCTATTCAAAATGTGCCTTCTCTTCTCCCTTTCATCTTTTCTATAGAACCAAGTTTTAGATATTTAGCTAAATCCTACATTTATTTCCTTTTTAGCGATTTCTCTTCTTGCTTAATTCACTTAGTCTTACAACGAAATGCACTAATTCTTTTTCCTATCCTTTTGATACCTGTTTTAATAACATTCTGCTTTACAAGGCTATAATGACATATACGATTGGTGCTAAGAGAACGTGAGTTTCCCTTAAGAAGTTAACAAGCCGTTGAAGCCCTAGGATAAAATTTGCGACGTTCTCCATTTACAAATTTTCAAAAAATCTCTTGGAAAAAATTATTTTTTGCTGCTTTGTAGCCTTTTCAGCACTATTTGTATTTTTTTCGAAGTATGATATTTTGTCCCGAGCATATTTTATTCCCCTTAGTTCTAGCAATTTTTCCCAATTTTGACAGTCATTTTGTTTATTGTTATCGTAGTTTCACTCATCATCAATAACTACTGATGATTTGCTAATGCTTTACCAAGCAAGATTCGAACGAAGCTTATTCAGATATTTCTAAACTATTTAAGATTATCATTCAAACGTGTCTTTTTCATCAACTGTTTATTTCTTCGAAACGTCTCAATGAAGATCAAAGAAATTCAAAGTAAATATAATGCGGAATGAATTGTATTGTAATTTCTGGTTGTATATTTTTAGAATATTCTTTGCATCTATTTTGGGCACTTTTGCAGACCTAATAATCGTTGTTCCCTTTTAATTTAAGTGCAGTTTTCATGATAATTTAAATTAGTTACAATCATATTCAGCAATAAGATAGCAGATATAAGTTTCAATTTGTATTCCAATTTTCTTCATGGAAATTTTGCGCATTTTCTTTTCTTTTTTTATATCCTTTCCGGCATCAGCATCTGCAACTTTGAGCAATCTAACAGGTGATTGACAAAACAGCAGTTTGAAGACTGGCATTGTGATTGTTCCTTGATGGCCACTGTATCCTAGAGAAATTTAATTCGCAGTCATATTTTCATCTTTAATATTACTGGCATCATGATATCGCAAGTTCGACTATATTATTGAACTGGTATGTGGAAATTCATCAACTTTTATTTGAAAAATATTTAAAAAATATTGGAATCGAGAATGTTGTTTCACTTTATGTTGAAAAAAATGCGTCGAAAAGTAAAATCAGCCTATACATATTTTTCTATGAACGTTCAGAATGCAAATGGATTTGATGAAAATTGTTTTCGTGATGATATCCATTACATTTAATAATAAATTGCACCTCTGATTACAATCCCATGGCAATCATATTTACGATGCAGTTTGGAGCAAAAAAATAGAATATCAAATATACTGGAAAATTAGTGGAGGCAAAACATAGAGGATTGAGAAATAGTGATATCAACTCAGTTTAAACAGAAAACAGGACTGCATTGGAAGTGTGAACGGGAAATGGATTCCACCACCTACAACTAATAGATCTAATACATATGTTATTCCCAGCGAAACGATATTTAAAAGAATCTGCTTCAGACCTTGAAGAAAAGGGAAGCATCACGAAAGCTTATTCAAAAAAACATCGTACCTAAGTCCTGAGAAATCAATGCTAAGTTCCTTAACCTGCAACAGGCTATCGATGATGAAAAATGGTAATGAAACTTGGAGCACAGCAGTTCAGTAAGACTTCAGACATTCAAATTGCACGATTTGAATTCGATATATAGTCCTATCCTGTTTTCGAATTCCAAATGTGACGATGCCTGAAAGAATCAACTTAAACAAGGATTAAGTAGGACAGTTAACACGTTTGTATGGAAATAACCTCCGGAAGCACAGAAATAGTTGCAACGCGGTGGTGTTAAAAGATAGCAGTGTTAATGGCGGCAGTAATATGAACGAGAGAAACAAAAGATATTCATAAAAGCGGCATAAGTTACGTTTCTTACGCAAACAAACTAAATCCTGACATTTGTCTGCATAAAAGTTTGACCCTCTGTGAGACAGTTGAAGGAAAGCATATTTTTGTGAGGCCTTAAAAGTCAGAATCATCCAATAAGTGAACAGTAATTATTCTATCCAGCTTACAATGCTATCTCCTTTCCCAATCATTTATTTTCTTCAATAGAGTGGGAGCTACTCATAACTGCTTTTCTTTAATGATAAAGAATAACTGCCTTTATTAGCTCGCCTTTCGTCATTACAAATGTCAGGACTTTTGCAAAGAACTCAAAAATAGAAAAAGGACAACAAAAAATGATTATTCTCAACATATATTTCCGTGGTTTTGGAAGGTTGAGAACTGATTTTACCCATCACCTTCCTAATGTAACAAAAAACTTTCCATCTCCCTCGAATAAACTTATTCGCAAACTGTTAAAAGCTTTAAAGTAATTCAAAATATCAAATGCCCAGAATTTCCAAATCAATCCACCACTTATTGTTACTGTCTTATTTTGAATCATTCTGTAATTTACGGATTAGTTATGATAATTAAAGCAGAGATAAACAATCCCAATTTTTTAAACCAATCTTAATTGCAATTTTTAAGTGCTGCAGACAAAATCCTTTGTTGCAAATTTCTTCCAGTCCGTTATAAAGAATATTTGAGATTGTTGGAACATTGTAAAGATCTTCCAAACTGTTAAGTCATATTTGGAATTGTCGGAAAGTTGTAAAGAATCTGTAGTCTGATAATTAGGCTGATGTATGGGATGTTAATGCATTCTCACTGCATAAAGAGCTATAATCAGTAACCAGGGTTCATTCACTTAACTCCACACGCGACAGTTAATCATCGTTCAACTTGATACCCGTCCGTCATCAAATCAACTCCACAGTCAGACTAAGTTTACAGCTCCTCCGTCAATTGTGCGCTCCGATTTGCTTACCACAAATTTCTGCCAAATATTTCTTCAAGAGGCTATTAACGCCTCCAGTAACCGACTCTACCTGTATCATTTGTCTTGCTTTATTATCTAAAAAACAATGTATTTCCCCTAAACCAAAAGCCTTTCGCACAACTATTCTTGTGTGCCAGTACAAAAAAAAAACAACGAAGATTTCTTCGACAAAACTCAGTTTTCACAGCAAC
>NW_018108293.1:81694-108325 GCF_000183805.2 Loa loa | reverse complement strand
GCACTATCCTAAGACATGATAATAAAATAACCTTTTCATTCGTTCCGTTTCTCTATCAACAGCCGTTGATAAATCTGTTTTCCAATTTGTATTACCTTTCTGTTTTACAAATTGGATCTAAAAAAAATCAATCAGCCTGACAATAAAAGCATAATATTTCTACAAATACAAATTAAAAAAATTCCTATCAGTGAATTCCCTTCTTTCATTCACCGCCCTCTTTCCTTTTCTTTCAACTTCCCTATTAAACGCTCACTAATGCACATGATATGAGAATCAGTGATTAGGAAACTGAAACTTCACCATTGAAACAAACAGAACTATAAATCCAACGGCTTGACTTATTTATTAATGAAAGCAATTCCAAAGAGTTTTCTTAACGGATTGTATGAGTGGACTTTACTTAATATAAGGTCACGACCAAATCCCAAAATTGTTCACAATAGCAAGATAGTAGTTGAAATCATCGAGAAATAGCGCTTAAATATCTAGTGGTTCTATCTATTAAACAACAGTTCGAGTCATATTAAGATACTTTCGAATTAGGTTGTTCAGCAAATGATAATCGCCATAAAATAGTGAGAGAATTTCAAGTCAGCGATCAAGAAGTGCTTCATAACACAAAAAATAGTAAATAGTTTAGATCAATTATTTTATCTACAAATTTGATACTGAACGCAGGATTATCAATCTAATTACATTATTGCTCATATATAATGATCCAAGCTGCAGTTAATATATTGATTATCAATATAAAGAATGGTCAAACCACAGAAACGCATCGTTTGCTATCGACATCTTCAACTGTCGATGTTAACTGCAAATAGAAATTTGAACACATACCTACTAATGCCAATTTACTTCATTGCAGTAAGAAGGAACTTTTACTAATTACACATTGCAAAGTTAATTTGCAGTGAAAAAAACAAATTTCATCAGAATTAATTAAACAGTTTTTTTTTTTCGGATTCACTTCTGAATTGGCACAATAAAAATAGTTCGTGAAACTATATCAGTTCCTTACCTTATCCCTTCTTAGCAGAACATATATTGAATCAACAAATGTTTCCGCTTCCAAAATTGCATTAGCTTGTTCCGGTGTCAATGTTAACGACAGCATTTGATCCAATTCTCGTTGTGGGCGCTGAAAAACATGACAGTGTTTTAATCATGAACAAATCTCAAGTCGTTAGCAAGTTAAAAGATTACTTTTCAATAATATTTTGTACAAAACTTAATTTCTTTCAATGATTAGTGAACTAATATTGAGACACAAACAGAATGAAACCAAAAGTACAATAAAGAGGATTTAAAATATAAAAGGAACTGGGACGAAAGTAAACAACGAATGCAATTTTCTTCTCAACCATAACTGCACATCTCCTATCTAAAATTCCCTTTTCCATGTGAAATATGAAACACATAGTGTTGTGCATAAGGTAATTTCATACATTAGGTGACCTTTGTAAGAAGACTAAATCTAATCTTTTAGAACAGAACTTCAGAGAAAAAATTCACAAAACAGGTATTTTACAATAAAGGTGAAAGCGGTAACATGGAAATCAAAATTTCGCAATTACTAGCGACTTAATGAATCTAAATGAATCTATTTGAATTTCCTGAAATGCCTTCCTGAACTTTGGCTTCTTGCGGTGTTTAAGTTTATTAAAAAAGAATTTTTAAACACTAATAAGTTATAGACTTCAGTTGTTTGTGAGACATATCCAACCATTTGGTCTGGTATGGAATATTCATTTATGATTTCTTCAATGCGCAGTTTTCTCTCCATCTGAAATATGGAAATTCTTTTATAATTGATGACTAAAAACAAATTTAATAGTTGCAGAGTTAAATGAATTGTTAAAATTAGCTTAGACACCTCTCGCTTGGCTTTCTCTTCGAGATAAACAGCACGTGATGAAGAAGCAAGTGCCCAAATTGTTTTGAACAATAATAAAATCAGTTCAAATAACGAAATGACACTGGCACCATAGAACAGACCCATATCGCTACCGATTTTACCTGGAACTTAACATCTTAATAGAGATAATTATCTTAGTCATGTTGATGTCCCAAGAGTGTTGATGTCCTCTGTATTACAGCAACACATCAACTGAACACTTTACACATCGAATTCAGTAATTTTAGCTTAACCAAAATGGATGTGAAATAAAACAAGTCATTCACTATATATACATAATACGAAACAAAAAATAAGCTTACTTAAATAGCTTGACAAATCGGAAAGTGTTGACTGCGAGTACATCTTATACTTTTTTGAAGCAAAAAACACATGTGCAGTTGCCAGATTGTTCCTTAACCAAACCATATATGATCAATTTATTCTGCAAATGCTGCTTTACATACAGCAACATCCAGCCATTTGTACAAATAACGGTATGACATTAATTGACCTTCAATACTTTGCGTTTTGAGTATGACCAAGAGCAAAGTGGTAAGCCTTTTTAAGAGATAAACCCGGAACTCTCAAAAAATTATGGAAAAAGATGATCGGAATAAATCCAAAAAAATTAATTTGCAAATCACCTGACATAGCTGAGCTTATAGTGTTGTTGCAGGTTTTCCATATATTTATTCAGTGAGGTAAGAATGTTGTGGATAATAGAATTCTGTGTAAAATAAATAAAAAGTTCACATTCCGGTGCACAATCTTGACATAAGGGAGAGTAGGTAACATTATGCACAATATCTAAAGAGCAGCAATCCTGAGAAATAAGATTTGGGGATATTTGCTCAAAATCATGGGAGGTCATATAAAAATGAGACACTGACCAAAAAAGAAGAAAAAGAGAGAGGAAAGAAGAGAAAGAGTTTTTGCATTGTTTAAAGTGAAAAAATTTATCTATAAAGATCAAGAATCTCTTAACGTAATTCTTAATATACTTACTCGCAATTTCTCTGTAGTTGCTAATACAATCGAAGACCTCTTTTGGGGAGCAAAGCCTACCTTCTGCAATATAATTACTTCAAGGATTCAGCAGAACAGTACTTGGTACTAAAAAAAACTCCACTTAATCACATACTGCTGACACGCATCTAATCTGGATTTTTATTGTGTTGTAACTTTTTTTTTTACAATTTCACGTGCAAATTTACGTTATTTGTTTAACTCACTTTTCGTTAGTGATTCTATAGCTTAAGGTAAATCTTGCCGCTTTAAAGGCTTCACCTTTCAAAATATTATATTGCAAAGGAATACAACCACAGTTCACAACGAAATATCTTGCTATGCAAGCCATTTTACAAGCTGAAGAAGAATATGTAGAATTGCGCCGTAAAACTGACGGCCAAGCACTACGACAGGTGCCTCCTTTAGACCGCTCCAAAAAACTGGTACTGCAAGAAACCAAAGCTGCTATTGAAACATAATGAATTATACTTCATTAAGCGAATTGTATATTTAAGTAATAACAATTTAAGTAACAACGAAGAATTGACCTTAATAGGCTTTAGTCCTGCAGACAACTTATTGTTTGGTGAGACGACAAGGATTTCAGAACTGACATATGAAATAGTATCCTTATCATGGACATACAGCCGAAAACCAGGTTCGAAGTTGTCCATAAACGGTTGTCTTATTCGACTACCTGAAGTAGCGCTTTGCTGCTGGAGCAACGGAAATACTATATTTAACTTAAAATTCTTCAATATGAAATTCAAGTGCGTTCAAAAGACTGCATAGATTACATAATAAAATAGCTATGGTGAACGGAAATAAAACAAAAGTATCTGTACTAGATTTACACTCAAACTCAATAAATATGATACCTGTATAATTCACCAAGTAAACTTCATTGTAAGACTGGTAATCAAGCATCACTTGAAATCTGAAGAAGAAATTACCAATATCAATTCACAAACAATGAAGAATCTCATATTAAAATTAATTGCTTTGTAAAAAACCATTCATTTTGTTACGGAATTTAAAAAGAGTACTCCTAGAAATCTTTTCACATTATGTAATCAACAACATGAAAATAACACAGCAAACCGAGAATTCGAGGACACGAATCCAACTCAGAATCATAAAGTGACCGTAAAGTGCACTTTTGTGGGCAATACTTTTATGTGCTTCCTAGCCCCGTCTGAATTAATTGAAGCTGCTAGTTCTTTATGTATTTCCGAAATACCTCAACGATTAACCCCAAAAAAGAAAGGCCTGAAAAATGAACAGCATGCGATGCAAATTATGGTTTACCCATGAACGGATCCAAAGTGATAGGAAAGGCTGAAATCCTTGCTCAGTTTGTTCCAATCAAACTGGAAACAATATCCGAGGTCGGTAAACACAGCGGTTGAGTACCTTTCATTACAGCAGTTGAATATGATACCTTCGAAAGCACACTGTACAAAGGCTTCCTCACATTTGAAACTATAATAGTGATTTTCAAAAGGTGCGTTTCACAGGTGTAACAGAATTAACCATGTCTGATGAAGTAATAGCGGAAAAGCTGATCATAGTATCCGAAAACAGAATCCTTGAAGTCAATCTTTCACTAAATAAGTGAAGAAGTTAAATGATCGAGACGAAGAATTTTCACTTTGTATAACTAGATTTTTGAAACAAAACCTAGCTTCCTTAACGAAAGATTCCACTGTAAAATTTTTATATGTAAACATATAATCTTGCAGTAATCTTTCTCCGTCACAAAGATTATCCATATCCATAACATCCATTTTAACAAGGCCTTCTGGTCGCAAAAAGATGTGCAACAGATACATTAACAGTTCATCGGAAAAAGTTGTGGTTCTCTTCAGCTCTGAAAAGTATTTGAATATAAATGCAAGCGAAAAATGAATACAAAACGTAAGTATTAACTAAGATAAAAAGTCTACGTTTTTTCAAGAAAAAAAGAAAAAGGAAATGTAGTGGATTAATTTGTCGCTTGTGACAGCAAAAAAAATAAATTGCGCAAGATGAATAACAAATAAAAAAGTGCTGAAAATATCGTCTTACCTTCAATGTAATTACGTCGTACAGGATTATGACTGCATATCGTTAATGATGGGCCATCGGCATAATCATATACTATTTTCACCTAAGTTTTGCAAACTGTTAAAATTATACAGTAATTTCAGGAAAATCTGGTTTACCAGCTGAAGTTAAAGTGAAATTAATATGTGCCTGGGATTTATAAAATGCTTGCGCATTAAACATGCTGCATATGGCTGTAAAAAAATCACCAATAAAGTGGAATTAAGTAATCACAAATTAAAGAGTTTATATAAACTCTCATTCTATCGCTTTCTGCTTATATATGGTACGTAGCATGGTATTTCGTGAACTGTATTTAAGCCTATTTTATTGTATTTCCGGCACAGAATTCCATTATTTTAGCTTCTGCTTCCAAAAAAAGAGTTTTACTTTACAAGCTATGAAAAACATTTACCTGCGTCGTGATATTCTCCGCCCTATATTGCTTTGTTAATTCTGCTAGAACGATGACAAAAATTACACCCGTTGAGATAGCTACAAGTAGCCAGAATAGACGTCCATAAGTTTTTCCGGCATAAAGTCTATAACAGCCATGCAGCTTTGTCGTTCCTGAAAATATCCAAATAGTTCGAAGGTTACGAAATAAACTCACATGACAAATGCATGCAAAGTAATAGTGAGAAGTCGGTGTATTTCTGTGACGCATTTTGAATCAGTTATTTTTCGTTCCAACAGCATATTTGATTTCTTATTCGTTTTTGCCCAAAAAAGGGAAAAGAGGAATTACCCATCATCTGTAAGAATTCTCTCTTAGTCGCATGCTCCACTAAACTCCTTCGAACAGCAACTTCCTTAAGCCAATTAATTAACCGCTCGGTTTGTGACAAGGCCATAATTGCTTGACTTCGAGAAAAGCGTTCGTGGTATTCACAAAGTAGGCGTAAAATCTGAACCAATTTCAAATATTTTTTGTTGCAGAAATGAGGAACAAAGCATGCAATCAATGAGAACTAAATATTGTCAGGATACATAAGAGATCAATGAGAGATCAATAAACAAAATGACAAACCATAAGAAACTGAGTTTACCTTAAGAACCTTAAGAATAGCAAGAAAGTAGAAGACAATACAAAGAGATGGCAAATCAGGTAACCAATGTTATTTCATCTGGTGCATTTTGACGTTTTGTTAAAACAGAAATATTGTGGGAACGATTGACAAATGATTTGAGTTCAAACAAGACCGATCCTACAATAATCAGTCTGAAAGAAAAGAAGCTCAGTAAGATGGAAGAAATTATGAAATGTATCACACAATGTTTGCTTCTTTCAGTTCGAAGGAATGGAATTCATTGCCGAATAAATGACTTATTAGATACTATGAAACTTATCAATATGTTAATTATGATTAAAATTCTGGCTTGTTTGGAATAAAGACCACAAAATAAGCTGCTTTAGAACGGATGCCTACATATCTTGTTTTATAATAAGCTTAATGGCTGCCAGTCAGCGTAATATGATTGATTTTTCAGTTTATCCGAAAAAAAGCTATTAAGATAGCTTATAGATAAGTTCAGTAAGCTTATTAACAATATCACAGGAAGGATGTCACGCTTCAAAGTAACTCAGTAATAAGGATTCATTCGTTGCGCCGCTTTGCCTCACTGACGATAAAGTTTATAGTTTTATATGTAGGGTTTGTGAGCTGGAAGGGTGATATAGGGAAGAGGAGAAGGAGGAGAAGGAGAAGGAGGTGGAAGTGAGGGGAAAGAAGAGGAGGAGAACAAATGCTATGATTCCATCAAGCGGTATATGTGTAAGTGTTGATACTATCATAACATAACAGTTAAAAGAAGTGGGATAACACTAGTGTATTCCGTACTGTCACCATTATCGGAAGAGTTTGGTGATCATGAGGAATATTTACCAGCAAGGTTACATATTGATAAAGAATCCAACCATTCATTCCTTCCCTCCTTCTACCCTATCTAATATATTGAATATGAATTACAAAAAACTATTTTACTTCTAGCATGTTCATTATACGTACCACCTATAGGCACCTAGTCTTGTTATTCTTTCCTGATTAATAAGCAAACAGAGACTCTGTAAATATTGGAATTGGTTGATATTCATTATGGCCTTTTATTTAAGATCTCCAATAACATCAGGTTAGGAAAGTAAGGAGATTTCCCGCAATCTTTGGACTCAACTATACAGGAATTCACATCAATTCTTTCAGCCATTTTCCATGTTCATCTTTTTCTTGGTAAACTTGTGGAAGATTTCAGGACTTGTATAACAATTACTGTAGTTAAGTACTTTTTCCAAATCCATCATCTTACAGGTCACATAGGATAATACGTGAGCCTGTTTTACGAGGCTTATGCTGACGGACAGAATGTTATTTTTAAATTCCATTTCAAAATAAATTTGTGATGCCGTTTGTTCATTATAAAATAATACATACTTCAGCAGTATTCAATTATTTTCATACAGATGTCTCTTTCTCGGAAAAAAAAGTTCGAAAAACTTTTATGTCAAGTTTTAAACCAAAAAAAGTCAATACAGACAAAATGAGGCAGCCAGCAAACAAGGCGTATGATAATCATTTGACTTGTTGATACATTCTCTCCCATTACCAGTTCAGTCAGCAGCCGAGATAAACACTACCACTTTTTAGCTTTTTTCATATCCTCAATCAATTTCTAAATTGTGTTCTTCAGATGAGTGACCATTTTCTTCTGCTCAATTCGTGCTGTTCCATCACAGCTTCGCCTCGAATGCTGCAACTCATACATGATTTCAGTTTTTATTTTTGGAGGACGGAAAAGAAAAAGTAAAAAGATTTAGGTGTTTAAATTTGAAGTCACGAAGAATATGAAATGGGAGATATTGGTTTATCTGGAACTGAAAGCCTTACAGCAGCGATATTGATCACCGTTGTAAGGCGTTTCTCACGATCACGTTCTTTCTGACGTTTATGGAACATGTATTCACGACGTCGACTAGAAAATGCAATCCAAGCTAGCTTGGATAGAAATATGACTAATTCAATGACTGTTATTACACTTGCTCCGAAGAACAATCCCATATTTCCGCCAATATTACCTAAAAATTATATTCCAACGAATGCTCGCAACAAATGGCTTTCTACTAGTTTGCGTATTTTTCATTTAGGATTTTTCCTCAGTGCTGATGTAATTCTATTAGAGTCATTTGATATCAAAATTGTTACTCATTACGTCCACTAGTGACATTGATTGCATCTGTTCATTCAATAAGTAGGACATTTCACGATAAAAGATATTCACCACAGCAAAATTTTTCCTGTAAAAGTTTCAGGACAAATTATTTTTTCTTCTGAATCGCAAAAAATCAATGAATTGAATTATGAATTATACATAGCTCAAGAAATATTAGGGAAAAGATATAATTATAAACCATACTTGATATGCTTCTGAGTCCATCTGCTGTCAATATTTGTCAGCCAATCCATGGCACTTTCAGAGAATCCATATCCATAAGTTATTGATGCCTTATATTCATGAGTTACGCAGGACGTTGGACAGATATTATCTGCGCATTCAGGGCCATTGATATTGTTTGTCCGATCAGCAACTGAATTTGTCAAGGTCTGGTATCCGGATTAAGGAGAAATGAAAATTTTCGGGTATGATGAAGTTCAGAAAATTCTTACTTTATCCAAAAAAAAAAAAGTAGCCGTATGGAAGTGCAAGTTTAAGTTTAAAATAGCTGGAACTCTGAAGATTGAAAGAATTACCTTGAAGCATGAATGCGTGTAGTTCGCTTGGTGTACAAGTATTCAGATGAGCTAAAAACATTGAATATAAATTGAGGAAATATTCAAAACCGAATGGAAATTCAAAATTAGCAGATGAATGAAAACTGGAATTTTCAATGTCTAACCATCACCAACGCTGTATAATAGTGGAGTGCAGTTAATTCTTTGTTCATAATATATCTAAATGAGTAGTTGTATAAATTAAGGAAATGGAACATTATCATTACAAAGTTATGCATATGATAGATCTTATGAGAGAAATAAATTTAGATTGGTAAAAAATAAAAAAAAATAGTACTTGTTGACAAAGTGATGCACAGTTTTTAGCCGTGTACGGCAAACGAAATGCTCGCTGAGGTGATTTTAATGGCCAGGTATGCGTACAATTTCCCCAGTTATCGGGAGTAAGGAAGTGAAACTAAAATAACTTTTGTTGAATTTTGCTCAAAACTTTTGCATAGAGTAAAGATTCTTGAAGGATATCTTTAGACCGGTATATACGAAGTATTACAATAACACTTATTTTAACTAATACCAAGAATTAACATTGAAATCCGATTCTAAAAGCATACAGTTTCTAAATTCAAAGCAATATATGCGCGATAGGCGGGTGAGACCGAAAGGCCTTCCGTATAAGAATATGCTAACTCATTTTCACTTCGAACATATAATCGAAAACCATCTTCTAGATTATTAGAAAAAATTGGTAGAGTATTTCCTAAAATAAAAATTTCTTATTTACACAATAAACTTGTGATGTGACAAAATATAACTTCAGCTCACTTCTTGGACCCGTATTCTAACATAAACATGCTGAGTTAAAATTCAAAGCAACCTTCTTCAGCATAATTAACAGCGATAGCATCATTTATTCCAGCATCTAATATCAGTTGCAATCTAAACATTATGTCGCAATTAAATCTATGAATAATCACGAATTTGCTCAATAAGCTTTTAAAATACAAAATAACAGGCGTGGTTTTCTGCCTTATTGTTTCACTAGTCATTCTGAATAACATTCTATTTTACAATTTCGAAGAAACAAAGGACGACCTGTTAGTCATCAAGTTATACTGGTAATTGTATCGATTAATCTATTCTAACTTCCGTTACCAAAATTTAGATTTAGGTTTACCGCTTTCGTTTTTAATTCCTTTTGAATATGAATTTTATGTAAAATGAATTGAAAATTGCATTCTACAAAAAGCGGACATACCCATTGAAAATGCCTGGTTGGGTCTGATTTAATTTCATGTCATCGAGCGAAAATACAAAGCATGAACCGAGATCAGTGAGCACTTTTCGTGACATTGCACAACAATCTAACTTAGTACCACCCACAGAACAAACTTTAAGCATCTCATGACAAGCAAACCTGAATTTAATTAGTGGATTCTGTGTAACAGAAAACTGATGAGACGAATCATGGATTTTGAATGCGATATGTGTGACTCAGCGAATGTGCATTAATTTATGTCATTCATTCCGTAAAAATTCTGTTTTTTTTTCTTTTTTTTGAACACATCCAAGTGCTCGTGTCTTTGGTTTCTTCAATGAGGCACTTTCTTATTCATGATCGTGTTTGTAAATGCTAATTAAATGCACTGCTTGCGATACTACATCGACCAGTAAAACAGAGTCAGGGAAGTTCCGTTTCGACTCGCTACATCGAGTAGTCGATCAGTTTTTTCATCCTATCTTAGGTGTTCATGTTTAACTTCTACCTTCTTCACAATGGAATTTACAGAACTTGTAGTGGTACGTCAGGGATGAACGTTTTTGTTAAACACGGCCTTTGTCAACAAAACCAATAATGGATAACATCTATAACAAAGAATAATTTCTTAATGAATACGGTCTGAATTTATGAAGCGATCTGTACTTTCTATTCATATGTTTCATATTTGCATCGTTTATGATGCAAATGAAAAAATCTGCCCTTTCAGATAATAAATTCTCCAAAGCAAGTCAAAATACAAAATATTGAAAAAACGAAGTCAAATATTAATACCCAGCTCGTTCGAAGAAATTTTCGATATTAAATGGATACTCCGTAAAAATATTTTGAAAATATTCATATGCTTGTCGGCCTCTTTCGATTGTATCGTTGTTAGCATGTAAATATAAATCTTCCACTTCACTGTATGCCATCGTCAGATAGCGCAATAAGTCGCTGGTGAAATAACCCGCACCACTACTAGATTCATTCAAATCTACACATAACACAGTTCACATTTCATTTCTAATTGGTTGAAATTAATATTCACAGCTTATTGTAAACTTCAAAGTACATGAAGATCTCAGAAGATTGTAGTTATCTTTGGATGAAGCTGCTTGTACCTGGATACTCCCTTGCTAGATATCAATTCCAACAATTGGAAATTCCAACAACTGGACTTACACTGAACATAATTTTTGGTAATTGGATTATAGTTGCATACGGTTACTGCAGGTAGAGTAAGCACTTCGGCAGGGACAAAGGTCACAGATGTTGCGGTTGGATGCGACATGAAATATGCTACCAATATATTTATTTGAAGTGATAAGAACATTGCAGCAGAACACATTACCGAACACCAAAATATCTTTCCATATCCCTTTCCTTTGTAGAGTCGTAATGGACCATGTAAAGTTGTACTGTCTATAACTGTTTCCTATAAGACAAGCATTACGCAACTTTCTGAAAACTAGTAAAATTCAATTTTTTGTGCCTTTCTCCAAAACTGTCAACTACTGATAGCAGAGTGAAATGACTCACACGAAAAGTGCTTCGTTTCCTGTTCAATGGAATCTACTCCACTAGCATTTGCAATACGTCGTAACTGTTCTACTGGCAGTTCAATAAAACTTCCACCAACTAAACGTGCTTGAAAACGATACGATTCGTCCATGGTAGTGTCCATCTGCTTGTATGACATGGAGATGTCAGTTTTTAGGCAGTTGCCTTAGATGTTGATTTAAAACTTGTTAAGATTAGAATCAAAAAGAGAAAGAGAGAATCCTCTCAAATGTCGTGTAAGGATAAATGAAAATAAAAGCACCTGGAATTTACTGAAGCAATTAAATTGAATTGAAAAAGTCTTCTGTAACTTCGACTTTCAATTCCATTGATCCAATTAGAATTTATTCACAGTTATTCCAACATTCAAAATATATTACAATTCTTGTTAGCATGAACCACTGTTTCTATTTCATGATAAATCTGATCAAATTTTCTACACTTAAGTAGACGGTTAATACAAACAAACAGTAAGAAAGCAAAATAAATGCCGATGCAATCAGTTCTTTTTCAATTATGATATTCATATATGCTTATAAAAATATCTATAGCAAACAGTTGTGTTTGCAGATGGCTTGCCGTCAGAGCACATAATGCTGCCAAAGCAGCGAGAAATACAAAGGATGTTTGTTTAAATCACTTTAATTCCTGAACGATAAAAAAACTATGTTAATGTTTTCTTGACTCCTTGCGCGAATCGATGAAGCACCATTGATCACATTGATGTGAATGTGTCGTCTCAACTTACTTTCAGGATGAAGTGGAAAACATTTTCGTTTGATTTGAATAAGCTTTCAAATGTGTCGAAGGTTTTAAAAAATCAAAATCTGTGCAATTTTCCCTTCTTTCGATCTCAAATTCTCAACACCTCACAGTTCAAAAACACCATATCCAAATTTCGGAGGATTGCTTTAACTCAATGTTATCGTTGTGATGTAACTTTCAGAAACATTTGGTAATAGTCTCAAACCCAATATTTGGGTGTTGGTATTTGTTTCTGATAAAAATAAGTGAATTTATTTTTTCTAAAACCATAAATACTACAAATATATTAAAAGTATAGTGTGAATTTTTTTAATTCACACAAACTGCGAGGCGTAAAACAAATTTTTGTACAAGCAAAAGGTACTAAGTTATTCATAATAAGACATAATGCAAACAACAATTGTATTGCATTACTGATGAACTGCTTAAAAGTTAAGGACAAAATCATGGATAATTTGAGGAACTGATGGATTCATACCACAAATAACCAACATATTTGGGTCATTAGGATTAGCCAGGGCTCCCGACTTATCTGTCATCCCTACCACAATCAGTTTAGCATTCGATATACCCATTTGCCGGCGATACCACTGAATAGCATCCGTTGGTTTCATCTTAAACAAAGTTTACATTATCAATGGATTTAAGTGATTATTCGTAAGGGCTCTATCGAGCTGTTGATACCTTTAACTCTGATATACGAGTGTTTTTGCACCAAAACAAGTGAAATGAATGAAAGCTTTCACTTGTGCCTCAAAAAATTTTAACTAACACCAACTCTAAAAACTACAACAAATACTGACAGCAGCATTTACTTTAATATACTTTGTTCAAAACCAAAACATTTCCACTGTATAACATTTGAATAAAAGGAAATTTGTGATTGCAGCTAACTGTCTCAGTATGAACGAATTTCTCTCTGTTTTATTAATTTGATTTTGTATAATTTGAGAAGATGAAGGAAAGAAACTAACGGATTTAACTGAAACATCGTTATCCGTTAAAACAATAAAAACATCCACGCATACTGCATGTTCAATTGCCCAGCACATCGGTTGAGCACAATCAGTCTTACCATATCTCAACTTTTTGGCAGCGGTTAAGTATTCGCCTAAGCTCATGAATCTGTTCCATTCCAGAGGCATCAAAAAATCGGAAAAAGCCAATGTGATCACCTGAATAATTCTAATTGTAATTGATTTTTGAGACTTTGATTAAGATGAGACTTACGAAGATAAATTAGTAAACTCACAAAAACAAGAAAAAAATCGGTCTACATCATAGAATTCCAAATGACTTACATTAACTTCATTTTGAATGAGCGCCATTGACAGCGTGGCTGCTGCTTGACTACAAGCTAATGTCGTACCCTGCACAAAGCTGTCCATGCTATCTGCAGTTATAATTGTTAAATAGAAACCAGGGGAACTTAGTTTATATGGGCTTGACCTTTTAAAAAAAGCTTTGAAAAAGGAAGCAACGAACCCGAAATATCTACTGCTATAAGATATCGTCTGCCAGTCGCCTCAATAACATTCATGCAATTATAAAATGCGTTGTCGAAGGCTCTTTGGATCAATTTAACTGGCTTCCATATCCGATTCCCTTTCATTTCATGTCCATGTTCGTAACTTGTTTTGGCTAACAGTATTGCAAGTGGATGAAATCGTTCTTGTCTCAACTTCTCAATATTAGCCAATCTTCTGACAATCAAACATATTGGATCATCACTAAAACGACTTTTATTGTCGTGGACAGATTTCATTTTAAAATCTTATTTAACCATTGAATATATTCAAATCTCATCATTCGCTCTTGAATTCACACACCTTAAATCAAAAAATGTAATGCAAAACTATTTGATCAACTTAAACATTTCCCGCACAGTTACTTTGTAAAGTTCGTATAATTTTCGTGATCGTCGTAAAAAAAGGATGATATTTTCTTCAACACGTCACTGAGATAATTGAAACTGAAATTGTAAATGTTTCTTTAAAAGTGAGAGTAGTCATTAAAAATTCAAAGCAATATTTGCAGACTTTATCAAGCATTATCTTGCTCAAATGGTCATTTAATTTTGCTCACAATGTATGCTTTGAAAATACATTGTATTTAATAAATTGAAGCTTCAGAAGAAATGACAAGTTGAAATCTTGAAAATTTCAAACACAGATTGAATAATTGGAAATTGATAAGAAATTGAATGACAGAAGTCCTCACACACTGGTAGCATCTTCGTCAAAAAGGTCAATGCCACTCATTTTGTCCATGTTTTTCAACATCGTACGCAGTGACATTCTTCTCAGCAAAGCACCCCAAACTTCTTTGGAACTGAGAAATTTCTGTGGAACTTGTTCTTTTTCAAAACCTTAAGGCAATGACAGTTCACATGGGCTTAACACAGATTTACTGGTAATTTCCAGTTCTCTCTTTGTTATTTAGTGGCTTTAGAAGTAGTGATAGCAGGGGATATTCGGTATTGTTATTCGAGTTCCAATTTTTGAATGAAATAAATGTTCGCCTCAGGGAAATTATAGTGTTATTAAGGTTTAATGCCCTATGTATTTTTCGGCATTTATTGCAATTAAAAAAATGACTATCAAAATGGCAGATGCAGCTAATTTTTTTTTCTCAATAGACATGTATCCCGTAAAGAAGCGGACAATTCAACTCGATAAACTCCAAAGGACCAGTTCAATAGAATAAATACTTGCCATACTGAAGAATGAGCATAACTGCCTCGTCTACATTTGCAGATGTCAAATCTTGAAGTCTATCAAAAGCATCAATATACTCAGTTCCACCTATGACTGGATTAGCTGTTCCTTCAACCCCTTCTGGAGCCTCTATCTCTCCAGCTCGTTTTAAATTCAACTCCTCTAAATTTTTTCGCACTTGTTCCGCCTCTTCTGGATCTAATCGGCCTCGCTTGGATTGTCCTTTCGGTGATAATTCTTGTCGTCGTTTCCTATCTTTTTTTCCTTTTCACTCTCTAAGACATTTATGTTAAGATTTACTTTCAGCACTTCAATAACACAGAAAAAAAAAGTTAATGTGAAACAAAGTTTATACACTCCCAAGACTAATGCAAACAATACTTTTTATAGGCTTTTACAGGCTTTTGTGGAGAAGATCAGAATATAGGCATCAGTCTTAATACTGTTCAGCTGGAAACCATCTATATTCGATAAAAACAAATTGCTATTTTAAACGCCTCAACAACACTGCTGAGGAATCCCGAGGACAGAACTATGCTACTCCCTACCCTACTGGTAACTTTTTTCGCATATCCGTTCCAGTCGGTCCTGAATCTTTTATGCATCCTCACCTCAAACAATCTGAAAATTACGATAGTGGAGAAAGGGACAATATTCAAAATAATATATTTCGTGCAAAAATACTGTCAAGTGGTTCAAAGGACAATGAATACCTTTGCGACCTCTGGTAACATGTTTGAAAATGTTTTCATAGTCGTTTTGATGATGCCAGTAGTTATATTCAGGCGGAAAACTTTGTTTTGGATGGATATGGCTCAGGCAAAACAGATCACGATGCGAGTAGCATATACGATGACGATACTTGGTGACGATGACTGCAAGACGATTTGGAGTATGATTGTAATACCTTAAAAAATGTCGTCAAGAAGAGCAAAGCTGATCAAATAAAAATCTCCACAAATGCTTTAATACACAGCAAGATTGTTTATAACGGCAAGAGTGGGCAGAAATGAGAAGATGACAGAATGTTAAGACTTAAAAAATTCAGGACGGTGAAATATCATCCATTTAAACTTGTTCGTAATACAGAAAATGAAAGAAATAAAACAAAACCATTTAATAACAGTTGCACGCAACGCACGCCCCCAACCATTAGAATCTTTCTTAAGTCCACTTTCCTTTGATACCACTTTGCAATACTTGATAAACGTGAATAAATGAGTGGGTGTGATACACACCTGCAAACATCTTTAGCAAGCCGCATATTTCCAGCACATCTTGAAATTGGCTACATATTCCCCACCTTATCTCAACTCATCTCCAACCATAACATTCTTATGCCTTATGAAAAAACTTATGCCGAAAGTTCATTTTGTGGATAGTTACCTACTGATTACCGTCTTATGAGGAGTGTATGTCATTCTTCATAAGACGGTAATCATACATTCAGGTATGATTACCGATTATATATGACAT
This sequence comes from Loa loa, assembly GCF_000183805.2. NCBI lineage: Eukaryota > Metazoa > Nematoda > Chromadorea > Rhabditida > Onchocercidae > Loa > Loa loa. The sequence continues at coordinate 91,828 of NW_018108293.1, read as the reverse complement.
ACATTTATATGATTATATATGACATATATTCAGGTTTCTATATCCGCTTTTTAGATTTTGCACCCGCTACAGATAATAATTGTTTACCAAGCCGTTGTATATATTAAAGAGTGATGGAAGTTTTTCTACCCGTAGTTGCTGGTAAACGCTCGCAATGAAAAGCCATCACTGGACAAAGGGAAGCTCTTATAATTAATTAATCCAATTAATCCAAATCCAAGGTAGCAAATATTATCTTTCGTTTTCTCATAATAAGCAGTATTTCTTGAATGAGCATATAGCAAGCAAATAATTTAGAAAATATTACGAAAATTGTAGTTTTTTCACTTTAATTTACTGGATATCTTCTTCCGTAATCTTTTCTAGAAATGCCAGTCAAAATCTCTGTGGTAATGATATGCTTAGTGACACTGAACACTCAATATATATGGAAAGTACTAAAACAATATTGAAATGTCCAGTTAATCCAAATTTCATTTAAAAACCTATTCGGTTTAATCCAGATTTTATTCGAAAATCTATTCGATTTATTAAAGGAGAACCAACCTTGTGCACAGCAAAAAGGGCTACCTTCTGGAGGCATCCTTGATAAGCCTTTTCCATAACCGGTCTAATGTCCCGGCAGACAGCATCCGGTAATAATTTTTCTCCTTCCTCCGTAGTTTCCCACGGTAGCTTCTTCTTACTTTGAGTATCACAAACCTAATTCGTAAAACGTTTCCAATATTTTACCAGTTTTGATCCTTCGTGTAAACTAAGCATAAAATTTTGGAAAAAAATTTAACTTGCAAGTATGACAAACTTTACAACTTTATAAAACTGCATGTATAAACAAGTGTAATAAACTTTATAACGTGCGCAAAGTGCCAGAGCCATCAGTAGCGGTTCTTTTTTCGAAGTATGATTTGATCCCGAAATTTCCAGAATTTGTCGTAAAATTATCAGCCCTTTACCTACAACAAGACATAACACAGTGGAGAGGGATCCTGAAGTTCGGGAAGTCACTTGCCAAGTAAATCCAAACGATGAAGTAGTAAATGTGATAAATACAAGGACGAGCTAGAATATTGTTTGATAAGATATTCCTTAGTGACTATCACTACGTTGGATTTTGGTAGTTATTATTGGTAACCTAAGCATCTCTTATGAACTATTCAAAAAAAAAAACATAGAATGACCACCTACCTGATTGAATAATACGGCACAAACCGGGGACTAAAGTGCATGTGAAGTCTTTTTGCCTTGCGAAATAAATACCGTCAGAATTACCGAACATCAAAAAGCGTCGAACAAACTCTTCGTCACTTCTCCATGTTAGGAAAAACTGATTCCTAACAGCATCAATATGTGTCGCTACCTGAAATGATAATTATACTATTTAAAATTCTGGGAAGGGATGAGTGATAAATTTGATTTTGCAGAAAATCTAGACTTACCTAGACTTACCCCATTAAAAGAAAAAAACTCTAGTTTTTTAATTTATCTAATAAAGGCTTGATTCAAGATTGCTGAGAAAGTTATTGTAATAGGACTACCAAACGGGCTATTCACTTTTTCCGGAAAGGTCATGACCACTAATTACATCTCAGAATACTTTTAATTCACATTTATCCAGCTACGACTACCAGACCATTGAGATTAGAAAATAAGGAATTAAACAGTCTAAAATTATGATAATGTTAATAATGCTAGTTTATTGGATAACTAAAAGCAGTCAAATATGGAAAGCTGCTAACTAGCAAAATAAAATTTTCAGCAACATAGCGCATCTTGCTTAATATCAATACTAGAAATGTTGCTAGCCCATAGTATTCTCAGTTGTTTAAAAAAACGGTACCCACCAACGTAAAAAGTCTCTACTAACATTTCAGGTTTTCAAGTTATCGGGACAATGAAGTAGCTAAATATCTGTCTGATTATGTCAATACTAGTTTATTGGATAAATATACAAAAAACGGCTGCGCAGCCAATTGAGAAACCGGAGAAACTAAAAAAAACGGCCTCTACTTCTTCATAATGCCGAAGCTAGTAATTCACTGCTTTCCTAAACGTTTTTCCAATCAAAGGTGCATCAAATTTTGATTTCAACCTAGACAAGGCTGAAATTTTTATTCATGAGTGAGTGCGCGGTCAATCATTTTGCAGTAACCTCAAAAACATGGACAGCGTCTGGCAGAATGAATCAACAGTGATGTATGATGATTTGTCAGCGCGGTGTTCTCGGGCAAGATTTCTTTTTTCCATATTGATATAGCTTCATCATATTTATCGAGCAATAATTTCGGCAAAATAGTGGTGGCAGTATTAAATACTCGTAGTTGACTTTTAGGAAGTTCAGCGTCTCAAGTATTTAATAAGAATTTCCTCAACCGTGTAGAGATACCAGTTTGATATCAAATAATAAATAGTTTGGCATTAAATGTGTAATTGTACCTGATTTTGTTGCTCTAAAACACACACCGCATACGCAATGCTCAAACGATATCGCAGATCATCCGGATGACTAGATGAAAGATATTCTGCTATGTTCATAACGCAGTGGATTTGAACTTTTCAAGTCCTGAAAAATCAGAGTGCTTGTTGACGTTTGTTTCTCTTTAGCATTAACTAAAGTAGTAAAACTAATGCCCTGCTTAAACAGGAGTTGAACTAAAAAACTTGCACCGAAACTCTAAAACAGTAACTTGGAAAGGAAGGTGATATGCGCAGAACCCATTAATGCTGAATAGTTCCTTTCTATCAAAAAAGAAAAAAATAAAAGAATGTGCTAAATTTTTGTCTTTGGATCTACTTTGTATTGCATCTTGATCTCGGCAAGTGCATAAAGTTATCGCAAAAGACAGAGGTAAATATTTTGCATAGATAAATGCACAGATAAATATTTTCATCTCCCTTTTTTTAAGGAAGATTCTTGCTTTTGCACACCACAGAAGCTTCAAGTAGTTTTCTTATGTGAAAACCAATAGTTTCTACCTTGAACAATCGACAACATGTAATACCTCATAAAATTAGTCAATGAGATCAGTAAGAATAATCAGTTCCTCGTAAACTGGATTTTGGATTCAGATAAGACTATATCACTGACGATTATTCCTACAACGTTTAAAACTTCATTGAGCTGTCTACGATCCAAGAAGTATGTAGTGCATTGCATGCATAAAGGTCAAAATAAGCTTAAATTTCTTCGAATAAAATTTTATCATCTTATAAAAAAAATGTTACAAATACTTCATTTAAAAATAGTGAACATGCACCATTTACCGTAAACCTACCATATGAAGAAAGAAATTATAATGGAATAATTCTAAAAGGACTATTGCCTTGCTTTTCTTGTGGAAACCTACTTATAAAGTGATAAATTTGATTACGTGTAGATATACGAAAGTTGGATCAAAACTCCTGCATTTAACTCCATTTAAAGGTGGTAATATTAAAATATTTTAAGCAATAACAAGTAGCGATCACTGATATCTTATAACACGAATTCGATTCACTTTAAAATTTCAATATAAAATATGAAAAGTTGCAAATCAAGAGTCAGTACAACTTTCATTGGAAATAACAAATGAATAAGGGGGATTTGTAACCTGTAAGTCGAGGTGGAGCAAAAGTATTACTTTTACTTCTGTTTCATGCTGGCATTTTGAGATACTGGTGCCTGAAGTCTTTCGTCTTTTAAAAATTTTCAGTGAGAAACATAACAACCCAATAATGAAATAAATAAAAAGTGTTATGATCATTTTCATGAAAATCTTTGCTAAGAATGCTATATAATTTATTGGATTTTATGCATCAGAAAAGAGATACAGGAAACGGTTGACCTGTCCCCCAAATTCGAAGAAGCACAACGTATAAGAGGAAATACTAATACAAGCTATTGTAGTTTCCACCTGTACTTTGGATATCAGAACCATGTCGATAAAGACACCGATCTGAACTCATCAAATTCCAGCAACAGAGTTTTTTCATGTATAGACCACATGTAGGCCTTCCACTTAAAAAGAAAAACATTCATCTGGTCAGCAATGCGAAAAGCAGTCTTGAAGCAGATTTTTGTATTCAGGGCTTCAAACATGAAAGTTTAGTGAGTTTTGGAGCATTTATGTTCCTCACGAATTTAATAAAACTTATAGGAAAAAGTTAACCCGACTGTATGTAAAACAACATATTTCATATAACCAATAAGGGCTAACGATTAATTATGTAAAAGTGAACATAATAAAATTTAATATGTTTCTAGTTCCCTGATATACCTTAATTCTAAAAATTCAAAAATTTCCTTTTTACATAAACACCTAAGGCAATTTTGCACTAACCTTTGACAAACTTCATTGTAAAGCACAGCCTCAATTAGCAGCTAATGAACCAAGCTTCTACTGATTTCTCGTCTCCGCCAATTAACAAGAAATATACCTCTTTTGGTTTCCATATGCTTTAAGCAAATCTATAACAATTTCCTGCACAAACTGTAAGAGAAAATCCAAAATCTTACTCTATCCAAAAACTTTATATAAACGTATAAGAGTTCCAAGGTGAATGAGAATGATTATAGTACGAGGAAATCGTTCGATGACCTATATGTTAAATAGCTGTTTATCCAAAAATAAGCAAATGTAAGGATTAGTCAAGCAGGAATTAAAAAACCAGAAATAAAAATTTCATCTATCCCGGACCCGAAACATATTAACTAGCAATTGTTTTTTTCGCCGGTTACCAGAGAGTATCGCCGGTTGTACATAGGCCAGGATTTATTTAGTGCGGTGAATCAATCAGATGACGTCCTACAGAAATCTGGAACCACACTCTTGCAAGTGTTACTAACGTTATTGAAATGAAGAATTCATCCGAAAGGCTTGAAGAATTGTCAGATGCAATACAGTTTGTAGAACCGTCTATTTTGCATACACCATATGAATGTGCTTCTAAAAAGTTCATCTAGTGGAGATGATATCAAGGAAAGGACGAGAGTATGTTCAAGAAATGCAAAGCAAATCTTTTGATTTTTAATGAACTCAGAGTTTCAGCTATAACACACTAAACAGAAATATTTAGCTGCTGTAAAACTAGCCAATCGTCTCGAAAATCGGTACTCGTAAATTGTTATATATTGGGACATATTTTTAGGTAGTACATCCAATCAGAATTCCAGTTTCTCCTTAACTTTATGGATTTTGAAACACACAGTCAGCAATAAATGGCTAGTGAAATTTAACTATATAAATTAAATATAAAGGGTTTTCAACAGGTTGAATCTGAAAGGTTTCAATCAACTTAGCTTTTTCGAATTCTAAGAACGTAACCTACAGCTAGTTAGCGATTTCTTTCGTCAATCTAATTATATTTGAAAGCAGACTGGATATTTACACCACATTACAAGATTGAACCTTCCCTTTATTATAAATTTCAACTTAGGACAAAAAAAAGGTCCAAGTTTGTAATAAATATGCAAAATTGATAATCATTCGAATAGTTAGAGAGAATGGCTATCCATATCAGCACGTTAACTGAAGGACAGAATCATCACAGTTTTTTTCATTTCAAGGCAATCACTTTTCATATTTTTTAAAAGAATAGCCAAAAAAACTGCGTTAAAAATGTAATCATGGAAAAATATTGCGAACACATTTCATACACGAAATTGATAATAAACAGAGACGTTTTCCTTAATGAAATAAATTATGTCCTCATCATCTGTTCACTACACATCAGTGAATAAGAATAATGACCTATATCATTAATACAGTAGTATTAATGACTGATAGTGATTCAAGTAGCGCACTGTGATATCATAATAACAGCAGATACTGTAAAGGACATTGAACAAAAGCATGACGTTCTGTACGTACCAATACTCGTCCAGCCATAATTGAGTCAGGTTGCGCAAATACCACCTAAAATTGTTAATGCTATACAAGTAAAATTTCACTGAAAAATTAAAAAACCTTTATTACTTCAGTGATTGAAGCAGTTCAGAGCTTACCTGGTCACGATAAAGCCTCATTTTGGCTTCAGGTATGTGGACGTTTTGCCTGAGCAACATTGGCTGCTCACCAGGTTGCACCAATGCAACACAAGTACTTGGGAATGACATCAGTCGATCTGTTCGGTCACCTGTCTAAATCATATCTGTTGTTACGAAAATCATTAAAATATCAGAAAACCTTAGACCATGAAAAAATTGTAAAAATCCTTAGATTCTCGAAAAAGCTCATAAATGCTCACTGAAATAAAATAAAACCTTGAAACCATACAGCCAATCAGGATCCCCGTTATCAACAACTCTCAATCGATCGCCTAAGCATAAGGCTGTGTCAGGTCCAGCTGCGTATTCATGAATGACTACATGGGAACCTTGCAGAACTGCAAATAGTAAACAGTGTTAAAGAGCTAAATTGTAGATTTTGAAGAGAAATTGAAGACTAAAACGGAATTTTGCAAAGAGTATTTGATAAATGTACCATCTGAAGAGCTAATGCGACGTGGAGTTAAGCTAGGAGATGGTCCTGACGACGATCGACTTCGCTCGTATTCTGATATGTCCCCGGAGCTATTGTTGCAATGTATAAGTTTCGGTGTTAATTTGCTCCCTAAACATAATTGTCGTAAAATATGGATAATAAGCCAAAGGAAGAAAAGAACTAAGACAAGTGTTCATTTGCTGCTTGTCAAACAAAATGAAAATCAAAGATAATTTTGTGTCAAAAGGTGAAACGGGAAAGTAATTGATACATTTTTCCGTTTCCCAAATGACAAATTTAATCGAAAACAAGGAAGTATTTTGAAAGATTGCAAATAACCGACCGGCATGAAGTTAACTTTAATGCTGCAAGGAAGAAAGAGCAGGAAAGTAAGTAAAAACTAAAAATGATTGAAAATTGCCAAACTACTCTCTCCATCGTAAGGTTTGCAGGAATAAACAATACAAAGTGAATTCCTGTTTGTACAAATAAAGATGTAACATGCAAACATTCTGTTCCTTTACTCTGGATAGGTGCTAACCATAGTTCCCGACAACGGTTAGAGGTACTAAAAGTATACATTGAGCATCTGACTGAAATGGCTCTGTGCCGCAGATATTATATCATATTTATGGGATATCTGTAACAGCAACATACCTACACGATCATCTCCCAATATAATCTTTCTTTGTCAAACTTTCCCAACTTCGTCATTTTCATTGCTAGCTTACTAAAGGACAATGAAAATGAAATGTTCAAATTTTCATGGAATCTAAATTTCTTTTATATCCATTCTCATCTTCAATAGAAATATTTTCCTAATCAACGTCGCAAAAATGTCACATATTCGGTGATTTCGTTGAACAAAAGTTCCTTCATTTCTTGCTAATTTCATGTGAAAGCAATCATTTATGGTTTCCAAGATTTTCGCCTTTAAATAAGGGTACTCCTGTCGGATTACCGAAATTAAAGGTATGTTCAAACAAAATTTCTACATTATCTAACAGATAGGATGATGAAATCTTGCAAGTAATAAAGCGATGAAGAGGATATAAGCTAACAGAAAGACTGCATAATACAAAGATATCATTGTACCTACACAATAGACAATACCAAAGGGCAGCCATACCTCCATGATAACTCGGATGGAGCTTACAAAACTCCTCTCTAATCCTTACATACATATAAGGAAAAATCCAGAACAGTTCGGTTTTTCACAACCGAACAGACGATACATCCTCTTCGCTTATTTTCCATGATTGAACCGCAGACAACGACATTTTCCCATATCTGCCACCACTGGACGGCAAACTACGATATTCTTTCTATTCGCTAAACACATTTCCCGTAATATATTCCCAACTAAACGACCTATCAACTAGCTGACAGTCAAATTATTATCGAAGGCAACGACAAGGAATTTGTTAGTTGATCATATTACTTGCTTATTGTATAACTCATCACTGTCTACTAATTTATTGGGTAATATACTTTTTATACCTTTTCTTGTTGTTAACTAGTAATATTGTGCAAGAACAACATTACATCCCGAATAAATCTATCTCGCTGAAAAACGAATTCAACAGATTAGCTTTCTCGACAGCTCTTATCTTAAGAGAAAAATAATGGAAGTATCCGCACACGGTAAATATTATAGAATTTCATTTGCACTAATTATTTAAGTATAATAAATGTTGAAGAAAATTCCTTCAGATTTATTAGGCTTACTTGAATAAACACCACTTGCAACGGACGGCGGTGAGTCAGCACAGTCCAGCGACAGCGATTTCATTTGTTTCTGCAGCTTAGGCGGACGGCGCTTCCCTCCATTTGTACCTGCGAATAAATTTAGACTCCGACCGTAATAAGGTTTTTGAAGTGTTCTGGAGATTCATATTAGAAAAAAAGATTAATCAGAAATAAGTTGTCAGGATATACTGCATATTTCGGAGTATGTCAATGCTGTGTAACACGAAAGAAGTAGGTCGTTAGCCGCAGTGGTCCGCTCATACGGCAAGATTTTGTTACTTTCGGACGAATTTTAATTAAGCCGAGGGTTTTTCACCCTAGAAACATTTGAATTCTCATTCTAGTACTTTCAGCTGCTTCTAAGTTAAGCAAAGCTAATATTCGTACGAGTGTTGAGAATTGAAATTTATTCCTAAGAAGTAGAAAAAACTATATCCGGGATGATGTGTTTGAGGAAAGGATTCAATAGGCTCGTAAAAGTAAAAACTTTTGTAAAATCTATGATTTCAAGTACTTTTTTGCTCAGAAATTTGTCATTTCATGCGTCCTCGAACTGATCAGGTGGAGTTCTAACAATGGAAAATGTTTCGAAAAGGCCCCATAGATTTGCTTTCATCTATTTCGCCAACAAATTGTATTTCCATCTTTCTTCCGCCTCCTCGACCTGACCCCTTCTCTCTGCGTTGTCTTAAGATATCGTTACCTTCGCAACACTTCTTCATTAGTCAGTTTGACACACATTTTGGAAAAAATCGGTTTTTGCTATCCATTCGCTATTTTTCTTGATAACTGTAGCCAAAAGTTGGGTGCAAACAAACATGAACCTCATGACTTTAAGAAGGCGAAAATATTCATTTTAAATCGAACCTTCTTAAAATGCAACTTCAAGCACCAAGGACTAGAAAATCAAAAACGGGACTTGCAGTCAATTCAGCAGTTTGGTTATTAGTTTCTCTCAGTTGACTTATATGTATAAGGACTTTCAAAAAAGTCAAAATACCTGACTGGTCCAACTGAGGTGTTGAGCTAATCATAGCACCACGGTTACAACTTGCTTCGGCGTATCCAGAATCTTGTAAAGAAGCTTCTGACAAATTGCGAGGTGACGGTGTAGCGGAATCAAAATTGTGTGTTGATGAACCTCGTCGGCCGTAGATACCAGTGGCTTGCTTCAGTGCCAAGTAAACCGGATCTACTGCATCTGTTTTAGATTATATTTACAAGCATGGTCAGGTTGAATGAGTGGTCAGATATAAACTGGTTTGGGGAGGGGTCTTATCCTTTTTTTATTAATAAATTTATTAATTACTAACTGTCCGTTGAGTCAGTTTCTGTCAAGGAATCCCTTGTAATTCGAATGCAATTGTTTTGAATTACAACTTGGGTAACTACAAGGTAAATTTAGTCGTCACATGTAATTTATAATTATATCCCTTTTATTTAATAACAAACGCTAAATATAAATGAGCGGCGTAAAAAAGCATAGGAAAGGAACAGGAGAGGGATAATTATTGTCCATAAGATTATAAACGGCAATGAATAGTTTCCACTGATTCAATACTTTTTTTTAAAGGAGGAGTTAAGGCAATTGGGCGTAATTATTTTCTATTTTAAATAAACATTCAAGTAAATAAGAAAAAACTGCGTGAGTGGAGTAACACAGTCGATTTTGGTTATATTGTTCTCATAAGTGAGCGTTGAGGAACTGCTGAGATTTGATCAGAAGCAATAAATTTTAACGGGAAATTTGTTTGCCTGATGCTTTTTGTTCTGAAGATGAGTTTGTTTGTAAAATTTGTTGAAATTGGATTCTCTAGTTGGAAAAACACTGGGTATGGATTTGTAACACATTTTAAAACATATGGCATCAGCAAATCAACTTTCCAGTTCAATTCATAACACATATCTGTAATTGTCGCGAAAGTCG
>NW_018108293.1:63999-81183 GCF_000183805.2 Loa loa | reverse complement strand
AAACTTTTTCAACGAGCATTTGATTTTGTGTAACATGCTGCAGTAATTCGGTTTTGGCAATTTTATGCTTTAGCTTCAACTTGCAGAAAAGACGTACAGTGCTAACAAAATGTCTGACAACTGTAAGAGTATTTCNCTTTTTCAATTGGCTTTTGATAGATGCGGGAATCACCGCCTCAGATAAATGAAAAAGGGTCACGATTCCATGAGTTCTTATTCACAGGTATTTTTGAATACGACCTGAAAACAGTTTTATGTTTTCCAGAGATAATGCGGTCTCTCAGCTCTCGAAAATAGCAGAACATGGATTTCACTCCATGCTGGCACTATTTTTCAGGTGGAATTCCAGTAAATGCGCTTCACCAGGACCTAAAAGCAGTCACTTATTGGAATTCGCAAATTGGCGCACTAATGCTACACTAACCTAATAATTTTAAAGAAATTTATTAACTTGGTGTTCTATTTAACTCCTTGTCTTTTATGCTTTTCGAACCGGAGTATGGTGAATGACCTGAGCGTAAAAAAAATCGTCATTATCATTAAAGAAAATCGTCATTACCATCACGCCATAATCACAAATAATTGTGTAAAAAATGGGGAGTGATCTATCTGAAGGACGGGATGGTCTTGTTTATCTCCGAAACCCTCACTGAAAATGCAAAAGTATTCATAAAGCTATTTTTACATGTTCAGCTGATGCTATGTTAATAGTATGTTAGTGGCAAACGAGAGATAAATATTCATGGAAGGGAAGTAAGTCTTATTCTCGAGGATGTGGAGAGAACAGAAATTCCAATTAAGCACTGAATATAACTTATTTCATTCTGCTCCTTTGTATTGAATGGCTTTCAAATATTGAAATGTAGCGGATGGAGAGAAGTGAAGTCAGACTGACATTAAAAATGAAATGAATAACGAAGAATCAAACATCAAAGAAGAACAGAACTGAAAGTCCATGTTTAATTTTTTCATATACCTTCAATTTATGGAACTATACAGGATCATTTTAACAGAGCTCTAAAATACCAACAAATTGCTCTTTCTGTTTGGACAAGAGGGTACACTTTTTCAAAAATTATATTACTGCCCCAACACTCATTTACCTTCGATGCAAAATTACTATCTGATCACTGTCTGATAGGAAACGCATAAACTTATTCATCAGACAATCTTGATTCCAATGAGCCAAATTACTATGTATTACACAAACTTTTATGAGAGTATCAAGCAAAGATTTTCCGTCCACTTTAATCAGCCAATAGCTCTCAAAATTTTACGATATGTATTGTCACCGTTCCAGCTTCCCTGATTAGTTAGGCTTCGAGTTCTTGATCGATCTACTATTCGAACTTCTTCTACACTTCCTCCTTCGAAAAGCGTATAAGCTTACTAACCTCATATCACTTCTTCCATATCAATTATAACGCATCCGTCTACTATCACAATTTGGTTTTCAACCAACAGCCAAAAAAAGTCCTTAAACCTTCAAACACCTCCTCTTCATAAACAGTCCATATCCCTTGGAACTTTCAGTATTGCATGGTAGCCGATTTTATTCAGTCCGACAAAAACAGCTAAAGTTTTACCTTCCCTTGATGATTATCGCTACTTCATGTCATGTTCAACAGTTTTTGCAATTTCAACATTTCATCCGTTAGGAGGTGACCCATTTTTGATCGTCAATTCCTCCTCTACAAGCAGCATTTTTAAGATGTTTGGTTTTTCGTACTGACCATAACATCTTTGATTGTTTTTAGTAGTCAGCTTAATACTTACACTTCAGAGTTACTTAGATCAAACATTAACGTTATCAAATAATCTGTTGTATTTTCAGTAATGCTCACGTCCGGATTCTTGAAGGTTTCTTATGAAATGTATGCTATCAAATTACTCCTTTGAATGCAAATTACTCCTTTGTAACCTCAAGCCAAATTTCGCAGATAATATCGCTCTATATGACATAAGACTACAAAATACAAACACATGGTTAGAAATTGGCCTTGCGCAATTTGCCTTGATATTTTTCCTTTTTAGCACTTTAATATAAACAAACTACATGGAAAACGTGCTCAGTTAGATTAAAGTTATTGAGAACTATTTGCAATCACCTTAGAAGAACTGAGCAGGTTTTGATAGTTCTTAATGTTGGAGAAAAAGTAATGTCTTTGTAAATAATTTCTTCTAACTAATAATATCAAAAAACAAAAAGCATCACTAATGCAGGATGCTGGGAATGCAGGGAAATTTCTCGCTCAAATTGTTAGCCGTAAACTTTTGTAATTTAAAAACTTTTTAATTCCTTAATTTCATCCTTTGTGTCACAACCAAAAAATAAGAGAAGGGAAAATGAGATTAACGGGAAATATTAAATGATCCCTATTTGGTAAAAAGAGTGTGGAGTTATTTTAAAATTTGTTGAAGTTCTTCATGATGAACTCTGCAGTAAACAAACGGAGCGTCATAAAATATGCAGAAAAGGGTCATGTTTTACCAAGTAATTTACAAACAAAATTATTGATACGGTGATATTTAGCACAGTGTTAACCTGTATACCACTGCTACCTTTTCTAAACGTCATATACTCCATTAAATCGTGGAGAAAGACTTCACTTCTCTGTTCTGTTAATTACATGACGAAATTCAGAACTTACTTTCTCAAAGATCTAATCATACAGGTTGTAAAAAGAATCGATTAATGCAATAGAAACAAAAAGCTGAGAGCGGTTGAGTATATACTTAAATAGTGATATGGAAGAATCGGGCAGAATCTATAGTGTTTCCGAAAATCTGCATATTATAGACAGCCTCTTCTCATAGCTGACAGAACAGCCTTCTAGCAAATATCAGATTGGTACCATGCTTGGATAAGCTGTGTCAAATTGCTTGATAATCTTGAATTGGCTTTGTCCAAACCCAACAAAAAGGAAGATAAAGAAAAGACAGGACGCGAATAACGTATTATTTTCGCAGGAAGTTATAAATAGGGAATCGGATTTTCTAGACGTTCGCAGGCTCATAGCTTCTTACCTACGACATTGTAGATATCTGTTTTCCTCGATAAGACTTAGAATCAACAATGACTAAGTTAGGTATTTGCTCAAACAACTTTGTTTATGTTAGAGTAATTGAAATCAATCCACAAGAAATGAACGAAGTCATGTTCTCAACTTGTTTATAACCAGTATTTATCAGGTTCATTGTTACCATATGGTAGCTATATTTGATGAACCTTTCCAGGCTATATTTGACAAGCCTCTATATTAATGTTATTTTGATCAAGAATACTTCGCTGTTACCGAAATGCGACCGCATGAAAAGTAAAACCTTGCCATACCCGCTCCCTCATAACCCATTACGCAGTCCAGCGTTATCATCTGTCTGCCAGACTGATATTGTTTTTTCACCATAATGAACTGTGACTGAAGCGTATATCAGACTTTTTCGAAATTTCTAAAACATCGTCTTATAATTAATTGTTCTAAGTAAGTATTGTTGATGTACCTGGAAGGGATACATATGACGAATTGATATTTAAATCAGAATAAAGTTGGCTATAAGCGAAAAAACGAAACCTTTGGGAGGTGTCGATTCAATGAAGTGATCGCTGTATTTCTGAAAACGACTTGTTAGATTGGATTTTTACAAAGAAATACCTCACTATTCTAGTAGATCCTTGCTTCCAGTAACTGGTAGTAACGGCCGTTCATTCAATTGTATGAATTTTAATGGAATGAATGTGATATGATGATGTGTACTGATAAAATAGTACAGATAACCTACCACTCATATGTTCATATCTTTAGATACAATAAATAACTAAGTTGAGCTTAGATGTCATCGCGGGTAACCCGGCAAATACTGCTGGTCATTAGGTAAGAAAACCGGCAATCGTGTAAGCAAAAGGATGGATTTATTGACAGTGAAGGAAGGACTTCACTTTTTCCTTTCACTGCTTACTCTTTATAGGCACATTTTGAAGCCAACAGAAATCGAAGAGTACATTTATCGGGACAAGTGCTTGATGTGTAATCACGGGAGACGGAAGAGAAGAAAGAATTTACAGTACGACACATTAATTATCTTTCTCCTCAAACTTATGGACTACTAATCATCGTTTCGTTCCAATGTAGCATTCCAAGTTAAAAAGGCAAACCTCAGATTTTGTACCAAGAGGTGGATTCTTCAAACGATGCAATGACTGCATGACGCGAAACGCGGATGTCCATTTATGACGCACTCGTTTGGTTCGTACTGTGGGCAAAGCTGCGGTGAGAACGCCAGAACCTTCTCCGAACGATGCCACATCCAAATCCATTTGTTTATTTCACCTTAAAAAGAATTAAGTGAAGAACATTCGTGTTACTGCGTGCAGCTTATTTATCATTCATATAACGTCATTACTCAGTTATATCTTCGCCTAATTGTTGTCGAGAGACAAACTTGCTCCGATCATTTCTTATTTATCATGCTTCCCATCCGATAATATTGAAATTCGTCACGTTATTTACCACTGATACAACATGCATATAATAAATTTTGAAAATAGCATTTCCCAATCAAATTTAAAGACAAATATTTACAGCTGTATGATTAAATAAAGGTAAAAATATCATGAACTGAGAGGAGAGATGGTAGTTTTATTCTGCCATGATTGTGGCTCCAATTCATTTTGATTTTGTTGAGAGGAGAGAATTTTAAAGTTGGAGCAGTCACTGAAAATAGTGTGTACCAAGTTAATACCAAAAATGTGGGCAATGATAACACAGAAATTGAGCTGATCGTCGCCGGGAAGGTTCGAATTCTCCATTGCTTCGGGCGATGAAATGTAAGAGAGAGAAAAATTTTTGCAAGTGATATTCAAATTATGCATCTTCATAGAGAAGAAAAAATTTAACAATAGTAAGCAATAAATCAAAAGAGGCAGATAAGAACAATTATATTTAAGCTCGAATTTATTTCAGTTCAAAAAAAAACCTTAGGCTGAATAAAATACTTTCTATCGTTTTAATTGATTGCATTGAATATCATGAAATAATGGAGAACAGTTCAAATTATCGGAAATGTATTCTCAAGCTCAAATGCAGGATTTGAGTTTTAAAGAAAATTTATTTACATAGTAATTGGTCGAGAGGAAGCAACAGTGAAAAGATTTGATAGAAGAAAATCCATTCCATTTCCATGTTTAGTAGATGTCTTTGTACGTTAATCAAGTTTACTTTATCAGCTAAACACATTTTCAGTCTATCATTCTTTTTTTTAATTTGACATTTCTATTAACTGCTATTTCACAGTGATTCATTTAGCTTAATGATATAATCGATTGAAACGGGAACCTTCAGTGCATTCCTGGAGTAGGAAAAAAGCTATCATTTTAAACAGTTGTACGGTGATTAAGCAGTGATAGGTTACTTAATTATTAAGTAAGGAATTTAGAACTGCAGGAATCTCATTCGTGATCTTACAGTTGGGACCAAGAATGAGCTCCTTCCTCGTTCTGTTGTTCTATTAATCATTACACATCTTTGTTTTATTAATGTAAAACATTGACATAATCAAATAAAACTAAAATACAAAATTCCCCCCCTTCTACATTATAGCCAATAAAAGGAAAAAAAGCAAGAAAGTTGAAATTAAGTGATCGGTAAGACTGAAGGATGTGAAAAGTGGATAAAATGTTTGGAAAACTAAGTACAATATGAAGTAAGGAATCTTATGAAGAACTGGATTGTGTCAGCAACTTGTATCGCCATAATTAGTAAACTAAAATGCAGTGATTAACAAGTAGGAGACGAGAAGCAGTTCTTGATCATAGTTCAGTAATTATTGCTAAACTCCTCCTTCACTGATACCAAATTCATTTTAAAGCTTTTTCTGACTCGGAGATTTTTTATTTCATGAATGCATGTATGAATATAATGGTTTTTACCACAAATGTAACTGTTTAAAAAACTTTTGATTGCTTGCTGAATGAAATTAAATTTGAATGCTAGCAGGAAATAAGATTTTCCTTGAAATATTTTAAAAGATACAATTGATTTGCGAAATATGAAGAGACTTTGGCACAGGACACAGACCAATAGATAGCCCTATTCCATTATCAGAGCATTCTAATTAGGTATATCTACTTCGTACCTATATTTTAGAAATGACTGATTTCATTTCTCCAAAAATTCTAAAAACATTGAACACAGCACCAAAGCAAAGCAAAAAATGCGGAAGACGTTAGTTTAGCTCAATGTTTATTTTTTAGCTTAGCATACAGTTTTTCATTTTTATCAAACGGTTATAAAAAATCTACATTTAGTACTGTAGAGAAAACAAGTACACACAATTTTGATGCACAGATTACAAATTGCACATTTGTCAGTTGTACGAATTCAAAGGATTTTACATCTTGCTGTTAAATTCAAGGAATGGACTGGGACTTGGCTTATGCGTGTGTCTCGCTTATTGTTCTTATCCGTTTCTATAGGAACAAAAAATAAACACTGCTGTACGAAGTACATTCGAAGCGTATCGAAATGTGAAAAGAGTCTTCTCATTTTAATTGATGCTATTTTTCATTTAAAGGTGATCAACACTGATGATGAAGTATGAACCACAAAACTAACAGTTTTTATAGTTCGTTTCGAAAAAAAGGTCACTCTGACTAGTAAGCTGGCCCATTTCTCTGAAAAAGTTTCAATTGGCAATTCATAAAGAAGGTTTCTTCTTTTGAAGAAATCCTAATAACCCATTAAATGTAATATATGGACATTAAAGCTGCAGTTCCAAATACAAAACATGGGGACATTGTTGGCAGTATCAGGTTTCAGATGTTGTAGGAAGATGCCTTTTTATAAAATATCAAAGAATTTTGAAGTTCTCTCAATTCTCTTTATCACTGGTAATATTCAAGTAACTTTCCTTATCACTAAAAACAAATTTTTCTAATCAGTGAAGTGATTTCAAAATTCTTTGAGCTTTTTCACACTTGACTGATTTTCAAATTATTGAGATAAATTATTATGATTACCAAGAATGTCCTCCAACAAGAGATGTGTTTTATTAGAAAGAGTATACAAATGAAAATCGTAGGCTTTCATCGTAATTGCGAAGTGTAATTGCAAAGTATCTACCAATAATATGTTTGATAATATATAACCTGACCAGTTGTATATGATACCAATAAGGTGTTGTTGCTTCAGTATCCATACGTATACCCCATCATATCGTAGGGACAGCTTGAAGCTATTCATAAAGAAGTACATCGTTAGTACAGGAACGAAGTTCACGGATAACTCTGCCGACTAATAATGCTTAACTAAAAAGTTACATTTGACATTTATCTACGGTTAAAAATAAAAAGTAAAAACGAAAAAAACAGAAATAAAAATGAAAAAGAGTTCTATTAGCTAAATTCTTCTTGGACCAATCTTCATCGGAATGTTGATTCCTTGCGGCTGCAAAGAATGTCATTCAGATTAGTTCATTTTTATCGGATTTACTAATAAACACCCTATAAATACAAATCACTAGCAAAATGGGCATAATAAGTTCACCAATAATGCTTGACATATTTTAACAACATATCGAAGGCTAAAGCCTAATGTAACCTAAACAGATGATATAACTTTCCAGGACAGGAATTGTGAAAAAAAAGTAGGAATTAATTCCTATATAAAGAACAAGCTATTTCCAACATTTATTATCTATTTTATTGAGATCTTTCCTTCAAAAAATTGGATGTAATAAAAAACTTAGTCAGCAGTGGCATTTCTTGACTAGGCCGCAAAATTTGTAGGCAAATAGGTGTTTTATAACTTTCCTATAAAAACGAAAAAAGAAATTGCACGAGTTTTCGCTTATTTCACGTTTTTAGTATTTTCGAAACACAGTAATTCAGTTGTTTTTAGAATATCCGGAAATTTATTAAAAACTCCAGAGAGGTTTTTCATGGAAAAGTTTTAAAAGAATTGCTTAATTCCAAAGTAGCTTACCACAAAAGAAGTTATGAATTCAATAAGTAGGCACATACTTAACAAAAAATTTCCTTTAAATTTCTGATAACGCTCCCTGTATATCATTCGAACGGAAACGAAGTTGAAATTTTTGACCAAAAAGGTGGTATTAAACCAAACTCTTCCATATAGACGATTCTATCCAATTTGTCCAAGATTTCGAAATTTTAATTATTTGATTAAAAAACAGGGAAAAAACAAAGAATACTGGAAAGCATCACGCGTCAAATATCGGACGGAAATATGCAAAAATGATTGTGGTTATAATTTGATCGGAATCGGTAAGGAATTATTTTTAACGACTCGAAGGAAAAGAAAGATATCTTTTAATTGTCAACTGTAATATAGCTTCAACACTGCTACTTCTAAATTGATTTCATTCTGAATAAAAAGGCATAGAACGAACCCTGTAAGTGACACTTTCCGGAAAATAAGTGAGCAGTAAGATAGACAACCACACCTTGTTTTTTCTTTCATTTTTAATAAGTACAACACATCAATATATAGAAACCAAATCTTAAGGGAAGAGACACAAGTGGTTGAAATCATGGAATAGTCTAAAAAGAGACAATGGAAAAAATGATCGAAAAGTGAACTAAAATTAGAAAACTGTAAATTAAGATAACTAGTTGCAACTTATTTGATTTTGACTGAGAATTTCATAATTCATAATTTCTTTCACAATTTACTAAAAATAAGAGAAGCTGTAAAATGAAAACTAAATTTACATGCATCCTTGTTTTATGTTCCCAACCGGGAATATCACGAAATCCTCTCGGTTGATACCTTGAGAGGTGAGAGCCATGCACTTCATCATTTTTAAGAAACAATGTGTTCTGTAAAATAATAGTTTGTTATGTACTATTACTGTTAATTTTTACATCAACTGAGAACTGAATTACAAAAGTGTAGGCAAAAAGTTATAGGTTATTGTGATGTCCACATCTTTATGACCAATAAGTTAAGAGGCGGAAATGATACTCTATTCTCTACAACATACATATTAAGATGTGAGATGTACTGACTGCTCATATTTATGAATTTTATATGTTTATTTCAGATGATAGTTTTCAGAAAACCCTAACTGTGATATTTTCGAAAGATAACTACCAAAGAATTCCAAAAGAAAATAATATAAAACTAACAGTGACTGCTTGGAGATATCAAAGCATCTGTATAAACTGAATAAAAATGACAGATAGGGATGCTAAAGTCAAAAATAAGCAATTAAATAATGCAAAAAGCAGTTGATGCATTGTGTATCTTACGTAATAAAATCAATGACGTGTTCCATTCAGTTTCTGTTGAAGACAATATGAAATTTAGTGAATTATGGAGTCGAAGGACTTGATTCATCAAACGACAGGAAAATTCATTTAAATATAAGACAATAATTCTTTAACAGATAGCTTATTCATTAGAAGAAATTTTCACGGGTGCTAGAAGTGATATCAGAAAAGTAACACGCATTCTAAGATTTAGTGTGCTCTCATCCTAATGTTGCATCTGTTCAATGAAAATGGATCATACAAATATGTGTATGATAGAAAAATAATACAGAAACAATTAAATTTTGATGCGAGGACAGACACTTCATGTGCTTGCTTTTAATCAGATTTCTCATCTTCTCGGAATAAAAACCCAATAAATGCTGAATTTTACTACAAACGAGCTGGAAATATTCGTTATTCATACTTTATGTCAAAATATTTGAAATCCTGCAATGTTAATTATTCCGAAGGAACCCATGGAAAAACCATTGTTTTCAGATGCTGAAGTTCTAATAAGCCTCACTACATTAAAATGGATTTTTTTACATATAGTTGTTTGTAAGTTACTTGTCGGAGTGAAACACAGTCCAGTGATGGGATGGCATTTAATTATGGCAGTCTATGGTACCAAGTACAAACTACTTTTTATTCACCACTCTTTGTTTTTGTTACGTACGAGTGGATTGGAGAAGGAAGTTCGCTCTGATCCTGATGAATAGAATCCCTGGGGAACTACTTCCAAAGACAAATTCATTTCACAAACATATTTGTTAGATTTCGAAATTTTAACTCTGAAGATGTTAAAAGGTCTGCAGATTGCTTAGCGAAGTTATTTCATGGAGAAAAATTGTCACAATATTTTTTTTTATTGGAAAAATAGATTAGCAAGCTTAATGACAGTGCGATGCTATAGGCTATTGAAGAAGTGCTTTTCTTATATTTTCTATATCTGATCTTTAAGTATAAATATGTCTAACAAATGATTATCTATTTAGTTGAAAATGCATCTGCAAAATTTCACTGTGAACCTCAAAAAAAGACATCACTGAGTTCCATTATTCACATATTCATGGAGGTATAGTTTTTCCTCCCTAATCTCCCTTTCTTTTTTTTCCTTTCTAAACTGACCAGGAAAGGCTCATCGCTTCATATGGCAAGTTAGATATGGGTCTTATATGAAACATTAAGTGGGAGTGTATTTTGAACGATACTTAAATGTGGAAATATTTAGCATTTGTCATTCTAACAATGGAATAATTAAACATTTTAACCAACAAGAAAATGAATAGGATAATCATACTTACTCTAAAATATGTGAACTCCATCAATTATGTTCTTGATCTGAAATTTGAAATCGACTTATGCCACACTTTTTGACTCTTCTGTTTTAAATCTCAAAAAAGAAAAATATCTGCAAGGAAAGCGCAAACTGAATTATTGTAAGGAAGGATTTAACAATGAGGTACTTTTGAGAGGGAATTAATCAGCCATTCGGGAAGTCGTTTCGTCCAAAATTTGGGATGAGTGTTTCTGAGATAGTCATTGTTCAGTGAAGAAATCTTGTGATTAGAAACAATAAGCGGTACGTCATCGTATCGAAGAGTACTCAAAAAGAATGCAAATGTTCCAAACAGTTGTAGCGATTGAGTGCCTGGAAAATCTTCTGGCCAATAGGAAGATGTGAATAACAAGATCTCAGACATTAGCCGAACTTTTCGATACATTCAGAGCTGTGTCTCTTCAGCTCGCTGCTTATGGTCGAATGTCGATCTCTCTTGTTAATTAGTCACGAAACTTTCCGTCCATACTTTTTTCTTTCAAGCTTATCAAATAGAACAGTTAGTTTGAGACTTACCACACTTTCTCTAATAAATTAGGAGGCTCAGAAAATGTTCGTAAGCATTAAACAGAGCGAAAGGATGCGGGAAGACGACGAAAGGATTGTACGAAAGAAGAAGGAAGAGGAGGACGCACAGAAGTATGAGCAAAATTATAGGCAGCTTGGGAATCAACAAAAAAGGTTATTGGCTTATGGGACCGATAGAAACACTTCAACCCTTTCACTCATCCCTCAAAAACTGTGATAACTGGTGGTGACATGACAGAAAAGGGAGAAATAATGCTCTGATCCACTGTATCCGAGTTTCTAATACAACAATGTTATTTAAATATCAAAAATATTGCGGAGTGTTTGCAGTAAATGAATTATCACCCCACCTATATATTTACCTTAAATTATTCTATGCAAACATCATAGAGACGCAAAAATAAATTATTCGGCACAAATACAAATAATATTTCGCCAAGGTTGCAACATTATGGCAAACAAAAGCAAGCGAAGAAAAATTACCAATCCTTTCAACAATATTAGCAAATGTTAACAACTGAATGTGTTGTATTATAGAAGGCGCAGAAAAGGGTCTCTGAAAACGTTTGCGGAGAAATGATTTAAAATTATTGTTAAAGGTCAGATTTATGCAACTGCTTATAATAATCAGAAATATGTAGGTTTTCGGTCGATATTGGAAAAATGAACTGACTAGATTAGCCGTTTCAGTCTCATTTTATTGGGAAGGATTCAACAGGTGTAGTTCCACTGAAAAAAACTTCCCACAATATTTAAAACTTTCATACAGTTCCAAATAGACTTCAATACTAACATTTCCTTTGCACTTGGAAATTCAAAGAAAAGAGACGGATTCTTTGAAGAATCGAAAAAAGCGTGAAAAACTGATGAAAGAGTGTAACTGACATCTAATGCACACAAATGGGTTGTTCGATAGTGCAACCATCAGCTCCTTCATGATGTTCATAACATTTTTTTTTTGGTTTCCGTATTCATTTCCACTTGGAAGTAATCATATTCATTCAAAGCACACAACACAAATCAGATTTGATTTCAACCTCATGGAGATGGAGAGAAAGAAAAAGGAATTCGTAGCAAAATACCTGACTTGCTGCATTGGGCGTATTCCACAGTGTGATTTCAATTTCAAAAGGGTTTCCAAGCATTTATTAGGCATCATTACTTCTCTTTGCATAAAAGAAGAGACAGGAACAACAAAGATTATTCTAATGTTTGAGATATTTAAATGAAAAGAGGAAAAGACGTGTGTTCGATCATATTTTTTAACTAATTTCTACAGTTGTTTTTTCTGATTTCTGAAACTGGAGTCAATCCAGTGAGCGAATCTCTTTCTTTATTAGTGTCATGACAATCAAATCGAGAAATTTTGAAAAAAAATTGATCTTCCCCCTAATTAGTCCTCCTTCCTTTCTTCCTCCCCTTCTCTTCCCTATTTGACTGGCTTTATTCTCTCATCATCGACCTTTTCTCATTACACGAAATCAGAGAATCTGATTTCGGGTGAAAATCCGGTAATGATGATCAGATCCCCTCGCTGAAACAGATGTACGAAAAATAATATTTCGTACTCACGCATTCTTAAAAGTAAAATAAATGAAGGAGAATGATTTGTGAAGAAAATCCTAATTTTTCTTAAAATTTACGTCTTAACTAAGCTATTTTGCTCAATGATTTGTTCGTCTTCTACCTCACTCTGAAATCAATGCAAAAAATAAGTATTTTCACTAAGATTTCAATTTCACTTGGTTGTAATGAACAATCAAAAAAAAAAAGTTTGGTAACTGGGAACTTCAGATTTCTTTCATTTTCAGGCTACAAATTTTTAGTACTTTGAGGATATGATGGAAACTGACAGGAAACTTGGCAGATAAAATACCTAGAACAGATTTTTACAGAATTTCTGCAAGTGCGGGGATTAAATTATTCCAAAATAAAAACTTGGAAAAAATAATAATTTTAAACGTGTGATAAATTTAAGTAAAATCATTCCATTGTAGAATGATTTGCTTGAGCAGATAGTGCCAGTTATGAACTTACCATGAATCATTTTCCGTTAAATTGAGAAGGTAATCTGAAGGAGAGAGGGGATAAATCATACATATATCGTACTGGCCCCTTTTGTTCCTTTTTTGAAATTCTCTGCTTCGGCGTAATCGATTCATTCAATAGTTTGATCATTAAAATTCGTAGAGAACGACATTCACTATTCAGTTTTGCTTACCCAAATAGTTGAAAGAAATGCTGCTGGGATATTAAAACCAATGGACAAAAGCGTGATTTTGAGCACTTTATGAGCGATGTGGATTGAATGGAAAAATGAGAAGTTTGCAAGAAACTGAAAGAAATAATGGAGCTTAAAGTGAGATGAAAGGTTGAAGTAGGATGAAAAAACGTTGCTTAAGCTATTTGGTTGTGTCTGGATGTTGTTCAAGTTACTTTAAAATTCTTTACATGAATTAGCTTTAACATTACCATCAAATCAATTCTAGTTTGATTTGAAAAAGCTTGAAAATATCAAAAATTTCACTTTGATATCGAAAATGTTTGATTCATCTTTTTTTTGTCTAGAATTCGCATAAATTTTTTTGCTCTTTTTTTCTGACATAACTTTTGGTTTTCTCTTACTTTCATCGTATTTCCTAATACCTGAACATCATCTCCTAGTAATTTAGAGCTTGACATGAAATTCCAACTTTTTTGTATGAAATGATGAAAAGACTATACTTTAAGGAGCAAGAAACATGGCTTGTTCTCAACGAATACATCGTTTCAAATTTTCTTTACTGCTTTGACGATTTGTATTTTTTCTGGCTAGAACAATGAATTCTCTTGCTATGTAACTCCATTCCGCCCTTAGGAGAGATCAAGTCCTACTTTTATTTTCAGCTTACTGCAGTATTAAATCATAGCAATTTGATTGCCGATCTCATTAATTCCCATCATTTGTAGATATTGTCGGCCGCTGTTTTCTTTTGCTATTCATAATATATTCCAAGAAGCATTTTCAACATTTCACAAGTTTTTATCTTCCCCAATAGCGACTCGTTTTTAATTCTCAGAACTTTTTTCAAAATACCGGAAATTTCCTTTTTTTTCACAAAACTTCACTAATCCCTATCCAAAAAGCATTTGTTTGCTTTTTTTAATCCGTACCTCATCATTATACCAAAACATTTACAACATTTTGCAAATGAAAGAGGGCGGTAAGTCTAATTGCCACTTACAGTGATGTTGACGACACAATTATCAAAGATTCAAAGTGATCGAAAACCAACAGTAAGATATTTGAAATATTTTTCGATAACTTAGCTACCACTCAGTAACCAAAATGACGGTGAAAATATGATTTCAGATTTCAAGGTACAAACTAAACTGACATCCATAAACAAGTTTGTAAAGATCTCATATTCTAAACAATAAATTACTATAATTTCAAACAGGAATTATTATTAGCTGTGATCAACGAAGAAAATGATTCACTGAAATAATTGGGTAAGAATGAATAAAAATAAGTGGAACAAAAATTAAGCGTGTAGGATTAACGCATATACAAATAAAGTAAAAACGTGCAACTCGCATACGACATCCATCTTGCATTATCTTTTTGAATGATATAGCGAGAATTGCATGCTGTTGTCTCTCTTTGTATGTTTTTCTCAGAAGATTACAACATTGCTCGAATCACTACTTTTAGAAGTATGTAAAGTGAGGCTTTCAAGACGATATAAACCTTTGAAAATATTAGTGTAATTAGCATTTTCTCATTGGTAGAATAAATTCTAAAGATTACGCCAAAAAAAAAAATCTTTATACAGAATCCTTGTCTTCCATTTCGCTAATTTCATTTTGAAAAACTAAATTTTCCTGAAACGTCCGGGTTTTTAAAAACCCGGAGTGTTGGATCTGCATTTGCTTTGTTATTAATGTCAAGTCTATTTATATTTGGAAAGTAACTATGAAAGTAGAGGTTAAAAAGTTATGAGGTAATTAGTAAAATAACGAAAAAAAATGAAAAAAAAGCTTGAAAAAAATGCTGAATTGAGGCCGTTTAGCACTAAAATATATATCAAATTCTCAAGTTGATATGAAATAATAAAAGTATAGAAATTTTTTCAGGACATTTTTATTTCTTTCATTAAAACCACCAGAAATTTGCCGCGAATCCATACTTAATACTTTGGAATGTATATAATATTAAGTATTATTTATCTGGTTGGCCAAATTGACGATATTTTTCCGTTTCGGAAAAAGTATGAAATTTTGAATATGTATTTCTTCCACTTCATCCATTAACTGTTTTATCTATTGCAAAAATATTTCTGTAATTTCGGATTTTGAAACGTTTTCAATTTATTTTTAGGAATCTGCTAATATTACGAAAATACCACTATGATTAAATATCCTTTTTTCTATTTAAACATGCTTAGCAGGCACTTACCAAATCAGCAATATTTGACTGAAAAAAAGAGAAAATAAATCTCTTGAAAGTAGAGAATTTTTGTATTCATCATTTCAGGAATATGCAGAAAGAGAGTCAGGTCGTTAATTGTCGACAAAAATGGGCTCATTAGGGACATTCTTAATAGAATTGTTTCCCGAATATCTATTACTTCCCTTTTTCATCTACTATTTTCTACTGTTAAGTCACTAGCACTTAGAACTGGTGAGGAATAATCTTTTGATGAAAACTTTTTAAGTGCGAAAAAAAGTAACCAGACATAAGCTGAAAAGCATTAAATGAAGACGAAGTAAAATCAGTTGTCTTTCTAGAACATAAATTTACCATATCCATCACATTCGTTTTTTTTTTCACCTAATAATTGTTTAATTACAGCATTTTTGAAATTAACACGGTGTTCATCGATGTAATAGATATGGGATATGTAGGTAAAAAAATTCTGTGATTAGAGGGACATATTTCCTTATCAACCAACTGTTTCATAAAACGGATGGTAAAACTGGATGGTTCTGAATTAGAAACGAACAAACAGAATGTAGGATTTAGTGATTCGCATAACCGTCATGAAAGCCATTTTACATATTCTGATACAAGTTGCAGTTTTTTTTGGCAAAGAACTAGAAAATTTGAAATAGTTTACAAATATTTTAGAGTTTTAAACTCAAATAAAAGCCAGAAATTTCTTCTAAAAAGTGTAAAATACCTTATCAAAAGCTAATCATTGATTTTATGTTGAAATGAAAAATATCACAACCGAAGTGGAATTTTTAACTAAATAAATAAATAAATTGATAAATAAACAAATAAATAAATAGGTGAATGAATGAATAAATAAATAGATAAATAAATTGATAAATAAACAAATAAATAAATAGGTGAATGAATGAATAAATAAATAGATAAATAAATTGATAAATAAACAAATAAATAAATAGGTGAATGAATGAATAAATAAATAGGTAAATAAATAAGTAAATGAATAAATAAATAAATAAGTAGATAAATAAACAAATAAATGGATAAATGAATAAATAGATAAATAAATAAATAGATAAATGAACAAATAAATAGATAAGCAAATAAATAAACAAATAAATAAAAATATAGATGTGGGTGTAAATAAATAAACAAATAAATAAATAAGTATATATATATATGTTTATGTATGAATGGGCATGAAATCTGTAAAAATATTTTTTTAATCTGCTCGGTCAGATAAGAAATAACAATCAAAAACGAAGTATAGGAGTTGTATAACTGCTATGCCTCATAGCAAAAAAAAACTAATCTCGTACTGATTTATACCTTATGAAGTGCTATAAATAATATTTATTTCAAACAAAATAGTTCAAAATGTTTCAAAAAATACTGATCAGAAACGGACATTAGCTGAGAACTGATAATAAATAAACAGAGAAACGAAGAATTTAGCACGCACCATTATAGTGGTACTTTAATTACCTGTATTTGGTATCAACAGTTGAAGAAAAGTATTACGAGTCCTACAAGTATTAACAGCATGAAACAGTTGGATTACTTCTATTACGATCGATGAAATTCAAAAGCAGAGTTTGTGTGTACTTTTTT
>NW_018108293.1:57915-63750 GCF_000183805.2 Loa loa | reverse complement strand
AATTGATAATAACAATAATAATAGGTGATGATGAATAATAATAGGTAATAATAAGTAATGAATAATAATAATAAGTAGATAATAACAATAATGGATAATGAATAATAGATAATAATAATAGATAATGACAATAATAGATAAGCAATAATAACAATAATAATATAGATGTGGGTGTAAATAAATAACAATAATAATAAGTATATATATATATGTTTATGTATGAATGGGCATGAAATCTGTAAAAATATTTTTAATCTGCTCGGTCAGATAAGAAATAACAATCAAAAACGAAGTATAGGAGTTGTATAACTGCTATGCCTCATAGCAAAAAAAACTAATCTCGTACTGATTTATACCTTATGAAGTGCTATAAATAATATTTATTTCAAACAAAATAGTTCAAAATGTTTCAAAAAATACTGATCAGAAACGGACATTAGCTGAGAACTGATAATAAATAAACAGAGAAACGAAGAATTTAGCACGCACCATTATAGTGGTACTTTAATTACCTGTATTTGGTATCAACAGTTGAAGAAAAGTATTACGAGTCCTACAAGTATTAACAGCATGAAACAGTTGGATTACTTCTATTACGATCGATGAAATTCAAAAGCAGAGTTTGTGTGTACTTTTTTATGATTAATGAAGTTTTTTATGATGCCAAAAGCTGGTACGAAAATCAACTAAATATGCAGGAGAAGTCATGAATTAAATCAATCCTAGAAGGAACTTCAACTAAAGAATTTCAGTACAACACTGAAATTAAGTGGAATAAAAAAAATTTGAAGTGGATTTGGACCATTCAATAAATAAAAAAATATTCGTGCCTAACTACCTCATTTCATCAATGTTTTTTATACACTATCTTCCTCCACCTCGCCCTCTTATCTTTATCAATCCGTTCTCACCACCAGGTGACTTTGTTGTGACCAAAGACGAACTGTTATTTAATCATTCCATTTCGTGACTTTCACTCAACACTCTCTTATGTTGCAAATGACGCATCCTTTTCATCATCTGAAAATAAACTGCTTGTCCAATATCAAGTGCATTCCATCCCAATGCGAAGTGCGTGAAATTCCAATACAGCCATGACGTAATTAGAATTCCGTCTGGGTAATTATGTTCCGGCTTTTGTGGGATCAAGATGAACTTTAACACAATTTCACTAAACAGTTTGGCTAAAAGTTTATGCTCCTGCTTCTTTCTAGGAACTCATTTCGAATAGCACATTACTCCTTACCTCAGTGTGAATTTGAGACCAATAAAGTTTTTTTTCGTCAATTTTCGCAGCAAAATCTGAACATGTTGAAAGAAATACGAACTTTAGCTCAGAATAAAGGAGTGAATAACATATTTTAGTTGTGATATAGTCGCTTAGTTACCGAATTGAAAGTAACCCTTACAGATCTGACAAACAAGAAAATAAGAAAGAAACCGAGAATTTTGCTTTTTAAGAAAAAATCGAAACATACAATTTTCAGATATAAACACAGCTAGCAACAAAAATTATTTTTTAATAAAGATATTTTTGCTACACCATTACGGCCTATTTTTTCCAATGTATTTTACAAGTGGATGTAATTTTCTCAGCAGTTTAAATTCTATCTGATTAAATTTGTTAAATTGAAACAGTGCCAAGATTAAACAAAAATTTTAGTTTTGAATGTGGGCAAGATGGTCGTTATATCCTACCTCCGTATGCGTTGCAATTGAAATTTCAAAGGGGTTGAACATTTGTATTTCGATTTATAAAAATTATTTTTGTTTGAGGCCTATTTGAATACCCAATTATTGAATTTCAACAGGAAGGTACTGATGACGAAGCATACTATGGTCTTTTTGATCTATATGAAAATGTCAATAAATAATTTCAAGGTGAAAGATGAAAGTTTAAAACGTAATCAGAGGAAAGACAATCCAAATGAAATTAGATGTGATACAAATAATACAAGGGTTCTTGAACAAAAAGGAAGAGTGGAGGATGGGATGTCCGAAGAGGAGAAAGGAACGAGACGGGACACTGAATTGTGGGATGAGTGAGGGCGAGTGCTGAGTGTCCTGATGTCCAGATTGAAGCACACAAAATTATTTCTTCAATGACGTATGCTGCTGTTGCACAGATAACAAAACCACCCCCAATCCCACCCCCACTTTCACCTTCACCTCCGACTCACCTTCTAGATCCCAGCTGGCTCGAATACTGCAACACAGGACACACCCCCTTTCTCTGGTTTGATCTGATGTAATTGAGGTGAGGAGGGCTATTGTGGCACCTCTCTCACTCTGCTAAGCCAAACACTGTTGTAAGGAAGCATATGTTGCTTCACAAAAAGTGAAATGCGTTAGGACGATCCTCATGTCGTCGGTCACCATTTTGCCGTAACTCCGCCAATCCCAAACGTTCAGTGGCTGAACTCTTTTGCAGATATTTTTCCAGTGTGCTGCTCTAAACATTCTGGAATTTCAAATTCAAAGATATGTGGGGAGCGGCATCCGTTCTCTCGAGAAATATTTTAACCATTACAGCTGGTGCGGATGCTCTCTGAGATGTCTGTCAATCCAATATATGCTCGTGCTATACTTCCCCTATCTATTAATTTGTGTCTCAAAGACGTCCGACGCAAAAACAACATCAATGATTCTTTTGCCTTTTGTAATAAACAAGGTAACGAGCAGAAGGCAAATCTCAAAAAGATATAAGCCTGACGAATACTCAGTCCCTTGAGATTTCAAATCTTAAAAAGCTTGTGTCCTGCTAAAAGGTTTAGTGAATCAATGCAAAACAAGAGGATGCACTCCATTTCACACTTTATTAAAAATACATTCGTATACAAATACATTAAATCGATAGCTTGGAATTTGGAAATTTTGGGCTGATGAAGTGGGGAAAGAGAACTTTTAAAGGAAAACTGTCGGCGTGAGAAGTTCAAGAGAACTTTGCCATTTCTGAACGGTCAAAAGTGTTGTATTTCACAATTGTTATTTACGATATATTGTTTATTCAAATCCGTCCGATTAGCGATCAAATCTGGTCTATGCGCAAGTATTTCAATATGATTATTCTACAAAGCAATTCAAATTGCCTGCGATCCACATATCTATTGTTGAATCTTCTCTCTCTCTCTCACCCCCCCCCCCCCTCACCTCAAATTGCTAAATTTCACTGACTGGTTTATCTATCTACCTATCTATCTATTTATATCTATCTATCCATATAAACACGTAATATAATCCTTAATTGCGTTGACGTAAAGTGCTCGAATCTTTGCAGTAATGTTGTGATATTGTGATTTATGCTCTGCGCTCAGGATCCGATTAGATTTGGTCCAACCTTTTAATCCCCAGCTTTTTTAAATGTTTCGAAATTGCTTTTCTGTGTACATCTAATACAGATATGTATTTCATATATTAGTTCGAAAGATGTACAAAATGTGTTTTCGAAAGTAAATATCTCACTCGCAGTCTTATCACACTGTTTCCCCAACAAACATGTAAACAACAGCCTCGTGATTTATTTGCAGTGTTTGGTCGACAGAATGTTATAGTTGTTGTCCTTGGCCTTTGCTAACCGGCAAATACAGCCAATATTGATATCGCTGTCAATAATATCTTGTTGAATTTTCACTTATTCTGCAAACAGTTTCAAATTTGTCTTCTCTCTGTCACATTAGTGCATATCTCTGGCACGTGAGTAGCACAGAAAGTTGTTTTTCTCACAATTTGCAGTCGTACGCAGGTATCACTTTTATCATCTACATAATATGCTTACAGGAAAATGCTAAAATCTTTGTTGCAACAAACTATTCGCATATCTTATATTTTTGCGAAATGTCATAGAATTATTTGGTGACAGTTTTTTTACCTCCTCCTCTTCCTTGACACTTCCCGTACAATACTAAAATGCTGTACGGATTATCCGTAACATCAGCTTGGACTTCTTGGTGTCGAAAAGCAATCAAGAAAACAATAAATGGGAGTAGAAAATGAAGGAGAGATACGTATTTTTTAGATTTCTCGCTAAATTTATCGTTTTAGTGTTATCATAGTAAAATATTAAAATCGAATTATAGTAATGATGCTTCATTTTCACTGAATCCCCACTTTCTCTACTTGTTGGGAATGTTGGAAATCACTGCTTTCACATGCAGTCTTTTTGCTCTGTATTACTTTTTAGGCATTTTATACAATATATGATTTATCTCCAGTCCTCTACATTTCGGTCTTCAGGTTGACCAGTCAATTACAGTATTCACTAAAAACAAGAGATTCTGATGAGGGTCTATTTAAAATATTCCTGAAAGGTAAGTTTGTACAAATAATATTCAATGGATTAACCTTCTATCCGTGATCCGTGAATCGTTTGCATTAAATCCCCTGTTTGTTTGTAATAGAAACGCTAGAATGTTTATAGGTTAATTATACTTGTACCTCTAAACGAGTGCGTAGCGGAAATATTCTGCAACACACGCTTGCTTCTGTCTGAAACAAACACATGCTTTCGTCAAAACCCAAATGTTTTGGAATACGAGGGAAGAATGCTTTTCGTTCCGAGAATGAATCATAAATAATCAAATAACAGTTACTCTTTGTCCTCGTGCCAGACACTACAAAGGTTGCTGCTTTGAAGCGCATCGCTACAACAGATACTGCGTCGCTGCTCTATTTCATATTGAAACCCAAGTTTGAATGTATGTATGTATATGTATATGTGCAGGTATGTGTGTAGTATACGTACGCGTGTAACATTTATGAGAGTATCTGTATACGCAAACATGCTAAGGTTTCGCTGCCGTGAGGTGAGTTGTTTGTGTATAGAAAGGAATCAACATCTCGAGAGAAGCGGAATTCATTCAAATCGGATCATGATAATCATTCGTTGAGATGTATAAGTGTCAATGTGCATTATTCCGTCTGACTGCTTCGTTTATTCGCAAAAATTGTTCGTGGAAACATATTGATGGTGTCATTGGTATATTATGGGCGATGATTAATACAGGTGGAGACTGTGTAGGCTTCGTTACCAATCTTTCATGATTTCTTGTAGTGCTCGATGATGGTATGTATAGAGATCAAAAATATACATCAGAAAAATATATTTGTGTACATAGAGAGAATCAAGTGCAGTTGACGATCATCGACAGCGATCATCAGTCCTGTTAGCGAGCGTATCCTGGGTTTTCCATATGTGTGAAGTGTCCTTGTAAGTTTTGAAATGTAGCAGTGTGCTAAAGTTCTGCTTGAAATATAAACAGATATGACATATTAACAATAACCTTCTCCTCGTCCTCACCCTACTTTTCTAATATTTTATTTTTTTTTTTTTACGAAGTCAAGTTGCTTGAGAAGTATGAGTACTTGCTTTCTACAATAGCTTATTTTTGTCCATCATTCCCACTCATTTACTTTTGTTTTGTTCATTTTTATTCCTCCCGGTCAGCTTTCGATTGCGCTTTCAGTAGTAATCCACTTACAAACAATTTTTAAAGTTTTGTTGCAAAAAAAAGAAAACGAACTTTACCAGTTGAACATTTCCATCAGTTATCCCTACCATAAATTTGAAAATGATAAGCTTATGCGAATATTGCTCCTGTTTGCACCTTGCTAATATATCAATCAGTACATTTTCATCGTAAGCTTATATATTTTTGATCAGATTCAGCCGTGATCGGACACAAAATAGAGTTTTTTTTTTTCCCCCAGAGACTAACATTATTGATTACGTAATGTTGAACATTCGTTAAATAAATCTGAGCTAATCGTTGATTGTCGAAACCAAGGCCAAATTCCAAATAGCTCACTCTTCTTTCTTTCTGTCCTGTTCAGCTCTCT
>NW_018108293.1:26497-57489 GCF_000183805.2 Loa loa | reverse complement strand
AGTAATCCACTTACAAACAATTTTTAAAAGTTTTGTTGCAAAAAAAAGAAACGAACTTTTACCAGTTGAACATTTCCATCAGTTATCCCTACCATAAATTTGAAAATGATAAGCTTATGCGAATATTGCTCCTGTTTTGCACCTTGCTAATATATCAATCAGTACATTTTTCATCGTAAGCTTATATATTTTTGATCAGATTCAGCCGTGATCGGACACAAAATAGAGTTTTTTTTTTCCCCCAGAGACTAACATTATTGATTACGTAATGTTGAACATTCGTTAAATAAATCTGAGCTAATCGTTGATTGTCGAAACCAAGGCCAAATTCCAAATAGCTCACTCTTCTTTCTTTCTGTCCTGTTCAGCTCTCTCAAAAAAGAAGGTTAACGAATTTCATTTTGTTTAGATCCAAGTAATAGTAAACGATTAAATTACCAAATAATGCTTGTGGTTTCCAGAGAGCTGTGCTGTGTAATTATTAAGTTTTGAAAATCGAAAGCGGATTAAATGAAAACATTAACAAATTTTTTTATAGTTTCAGTTCCTGGAAAATTAATTTGACAAGAAAGAGGAGCAAATCAGATACTTTTCCTTTTCCAAAGATGGAACATGCAGCTTTATTGAGAAAGTGGTTGAAATATTACATTTTGCTCTTTGAAAAAACACTGAATTACCTAGAAATGTTTTAGATTTTGTTCAAGCACACTTCTCTTGTTTCGTTTGAATGCTTGACTTTTAAAATCTTCACAAGATATTATGAACAGCTCAGAAGGTGATATTGTATTTATTTTCAAACCTGTTTCAGCACTTTTTTCTTGGAATTTTAAAATGACAAAATTTCTTTCTAAATTTGAATTCAAAAAATAAGGCTGCATAATTTTTTGAAATTAGCATTGTTTTGGAAGTTTATGATTTTTTGTGGAACTTAAGATTATTAATACATACTGTTAACACAATAAGTTCCGAATTCGACAAAATAAATAAATTTTAGAACACATAATGCAGCTTTAGTGTCCAACTGAATGATTATTCTCTAGGCAGTTACCACACAAAACATTTTATGTCAAGGGTTAAAGGCCTTTATTGTGATTATGGTACCTGACGCGTAAGAATCCGATTTGCCTTTTACACTATACGATTCCAATACTCGTTTGTATCAAGAAAACCAGTCTAGTGAATGCGGTAAAACTGAACACTGTACTTCAGCCTGCTGCAGCGCTTGCCATTGCTACTGTCATTTTTGTTCGTATCTTAGACTATTTGCTGGCGGGTTATGTAGCATCTAGCTATCCCTGTTAAGAATAACTTCAATTACCTCTGTTGACAAAAACACCTCCCACTGCCATTTCAGTTGTTGATTGCAAGAAAGTCTACTGTCGTCTTTTCTGCAGAAAAGTGTTCAATGCGGTTTCCGGGATTGTTGTATAATTTTTTATATATGCTTTGTTACATTATGCTATACTCAAAAATTAAATGATTTAAAATTTCTACATTTAAAATTTGAAGTTTACGACTTTGTGTTTTTATTTCACTTTTTTAAACGTAAATGAAATCTTTGTATTTTAGATTAATGTAGAAATCCTAAAAAGCGATAGGTCTTACATTTTTAGTGGTAATCGGATTTCAAAGTACTATGTCTTCGTTCTAATCGTATCAAATATGTGAAAATTTCAAAATCTTAATGATGCATTAAGCAGGATAATTAAGTTCCCTACATATTTTAAAATGCGTGATGCATTTTCATCTACAAACAATTGCTGTAACAGTGCATTCAAAGCCGTTCGATCTAATCACATACAATGCCTTACGCACATGAATAAGCGAGATCTGGAACAACGCGACATCAGTGGACAAACGCCGCTTCACGTGGCTGCTAAACTTGGCTTTTTGCAGGCTATCGAGTATGTTTGTAGTATTGATTCTTTTCGTCCTTCTTTATTTCCGAAGTTTATCGTTGCCCTATAACATTTAGTTTACTGCAACACGAAGCGCCAGCAACACAGGATGCTGTATCAGTATTTGGCGAGAACCCGGCTCTCGTTGCTGCAGGTGAAGGACAGACACCAAGTGTTGAATTATTGTTCAGTGGAAATTCGAAACATGCCTTTGCTCGAGCACAACAGCGAGACATCAATGGTACTACTGTGTTAATGGCTGCTGTTGCACGGGGAAACAACGACCTGGCTTTATGGCTTCTGAGACGTTTTGGGAAAAAATTGGCAATGCTACCCAATAACTTCCGCATGCTACCGCTACATGTTGCTGCTGCAAAGGGTATGCAACTCAACCTTGACCTTTATGGATAACGTTTTATTCATTGTTGATTATCAGTATTGGCAACCGTCAAGTAATTACCATACGAATAATGGTTCAACTCCTACACGCATACCACTTTGTTGTTATTAGTGTCAATAACTGAGGCTGCCAGAGCTTAATGAGTTTAATAAGAGAATTTTAGTAAAACAGCATTTTTCTCTATTTAGTGCGAAATGTTCCTATCCATAGAAACTTAGTTTACATCTAGCAATCGAAATTTTAATGTCTCATAACTTCATCATAATTATTTTGTCACGCATTGGATTGTAACAACAGCGTCACAATCCTAATTTTATAGAATGTAATCGTCCAAAAGACACATTCCAGTCACTTTTATTCATTAGACCGAACAATATTCAAATCAACATTTCGACATTTCATTTATGTAAACATATTATTCCTTTCAAATGATTGTAAACAAGTCCAAAAAAATTATAGGTAACATTGAATTTATTCGTAATGCAGTCAAATGTGATCGACGTATGGTTAATTTCAGAGATCAGTTCGGTAACCTTTTTCCTCTGAATTTGATTTTTAGAAAACTAGTACATATCTGCTCTTTTTTCCGATTAATGAAATTGATTAGAGCTGATATAAACGTACCGCTTATCAATTAAAACGAATGGTTGCTTTGAGATTAGTACCACAAATAATAATACAGTGCTGCAGGCTGTACACCAGTATTCTATGCAATTCAAGGAGGATGTTTTAACTGTGTTAGACTTTTGGTCGAGAAAGGTGGTGCAGATATTTGTATAGTATCAAATAAAGGGCAGTCACTGCTGCATGTTGCATGCCTCGCTGGCCATGCGCATATTGTCCGATGGATAGTAAATCGTTCTGCAGCTAATGTTATTTTATGGACAACGAAGGATAACGTTAATGCCATACATTGCGCCTCATGTAAGCCTAAAATCATTAAATGAAAATAATCACATCTTCCAAAAATTTCTCAGAAATAAGACCTAGGCTATTTTAAAATAATGCACGGGGAAAAAGAATATTTTTGGAAATTTTTTTAATGATTAAGTGACTTTAAGAACATAACCATATTTGTTAGCACCTCGAATGTCTTTTTGAATTAGTAATACCCAGGACGCCAATTCAATCGAAGAGAGCAGTAGCCATCTCGTTTTGCATGACAGAAATTTCCCATGTAATTTGAGGTTAAACTTGAAAATGAAAAATGAAAAACCTTGATCTGTTATGTCGTTTTCGGACCAACCGAGTATTTAATTAAAGAATTATCTTGCAGAAGAGTTTTTTCATTTAGATAATGGAAGCGTTGCTGCACTGCATATTTTACTTCATACCATATCTCATAAATGTCGGCGACAGATACTTGCATTGCGAGATTCAGGTGGCAATACTCCGCTCCATCTTACAGCTATCAATAATCACACCGATGCCGCACAGTATTTGGTTAGTTGTAAAATTATTCTGTAGATGTATCTTGTACTTGGTGAAATGCATCTCTTAAAATAATCAAGGAGTTTAGTTGCAATTTTCTTCTAGCGAGAAAGGAGTGGTGTGATTGAAAACAGTCTTAAACAAAGCTGAGAAACAATGGATACTGAAGTTGTTAAGATACTGGTCAAAACTGCTTTTCTCCTAATAAATGAGAAACAAAGAAACACCGACAGTCCTTCATTGTCCAGAGTCTCTTTAGGACAGCCTCCCTGAAAGCATGGGTAGAAAAAAAAAAAAGAAAAAAAGGCTATGAACTGGTATGCTGTCAAATTCGAAAGAAATTGAAGGACTAGGAAGAAACACCTGAATGAATTTGCCAAAACTACACATAAGTCTGCAGCTGTGGTAGTAATGATATTCGGCTACCGTAAAAATCATATTCCATGTCGCATAAAAGCGTAATTTGATGTTGGCATGATGGGTCTATTTCAGCAAATCCTATATCTCTGATGATCGTGATGATGATGAGATAGGACTACTCGCAAAATACAGTGGGAATAGTAGAACAGCTATAATATTAATATCTCATTAGTATCTCTCAATAATTTCAATTCTGTTTGTCAGTGATCGATAATTTTAGAGTCATTTTTTCCAGCTGGAAAGTGGTGCTGAACCGTTACTGCTGAATAATGGAGGACAAACAGCTGAAGCAATTGCATGCATACGAAAAAATTATGAACTTGCGAAACTTTTATCTTACTGGAAAGGTATTTTGACTTGAGTTGTGTGAACAATTCCTAAAAGTACTACTTCTTGAATAAGTTGGAAAATCCACATAACTCCAAGAATACCACTGTTCCATTCTAATTGAAAATAATTGGAATAAAAATCAACTAGTTTAAGAGCGAAAACAGAAGAAAAAAGAATGGTTCTCACCGTTGGTCGCGATTGATATACCGCATATAGACAATGTCTATTCGTCTGATTATTGGAGTACCTCAAACCACACTATCCCGAATAATTCAAGCCACGTTATGCCCATCAATATTGCTGCACCGCCATTATTACAACAAAACAGCGCCTCGAAATATTCATCGAAAGACAACTTCACTATCAGCAGTCCAGTGTAAGTTCATTGTTCTGAATTAATTTAAAATATATGTATAGAAGAATGTCTGCAACAATAATTTGAGTTTTTTGAATGATATACTGCATCTGTTATAAATACAGTTTGTTATAAATGCATTTTTTATTAATACAGTGAGGTAATAGTGGGCGAACTACGCCCAATAACCTATATCGCATCGGATGAAGGTGGTCGAATTTATGAAGATCATTCAATTCAAACCGACTGTGACTCCTTGCGAGCTGCAACAAAGGTCACTATTTTTCTATGGTGAAGCTTTTGGACTGCTGGTGTTGAATCTTATTCCTAAATAAGTTCTTAAAAGCTTAAGCGCCAAGAATGGTTGTGTATGACTTTCAAATAACACTGGCTGCACTAACATGTTTTCATGTAGCCAAGCTGTCCCCTGCTTCAGATTTAGAATATTATATTCTATACATTAAAAACAATACCGGAAGTGCCTGAACGCGTTTGTCGCAATGACGGGGACTCCAAACTGCATTTGCAGCCAGTATGATTCTCAGTTTTACTAATAAGGAATAGGCGAAAAAGGAGGATCATAACAGTTTAATTCCGCGTCTGTCTTTTATTACATTCAAAATGTAAACGAAATTCACTGAGCAGGTTCTGGATGAGGACGAATGGAAGGAAAGTCTTGCAGCAGTCGCGCAAATTGACAGAGTTCTACAAGAAATCGACGCTTGAAACAGTTTATCCAGAAGTCCCGAACCTACTTTCTTGGAGCAGCGAAATGCACACGTGTCCACACAGCCTTTAGTCTATCTCCCCTCTTCTTTCCCGTCCATTACCTAACAACTCCATAAAATATCGAGCAGATAAGAATTATTGGTTCCAGGTTCCGTCGTCAAACCATCAAACCCTGCTTTATTAATCCTTCGGGGGCCAATTCAAGTCAAAAGTCCTAATTTCCAGGACCTTCAAGGACGTAAACAAGACTTTTGCGGTTGTTTCTCAATGTCTAACTTATGAATTTCTAGGAAATCCTTGCAGGTTACTTTTCTATATTTTTCTTCACGAATCTTTTAATCCATTTGCTCAATTTATATTCTTAAGCCGTATATTGTCTGTCAGCTGAATTTGTCAATACTTACTGGTGCTTTGCTGCATCTATTACATTATCTTTACCGTAGTGTAATAAACGCCAAAAATTTCAATAAGTTGTACTTTACATAAACATTTATGGAAATGTGTGTTTGTTACAGTAAAGTTGAATATATTTGCAGAACTTATTGTACATCTTGATGCAGTAACTACGTTAGCTGTGTTAATATATCTAATCCTGTAACTATGTTAACTGCGTTACAGATTTTTCTCTATGAAACATATTGATATTTACAGTCGTAAAAACTATTTAAGTGTGTAAGTTTACTTCAAAGTACCGCGTTTTAACTTTTTAACTGTTTCTGCTTATCTTTTCACCTATTATTCACTACTCAGATCATCCATTTTCTGGATTTGAAGTCCTAAATTTCTTCCCAAAGCACCTTTAAAATGCATGGAAGAATAATAAATCAATAAACGTTTGAGTACATTCATAATGATTGTTGTAAATACATTTACAAGTTAAAAAAAAAAAAAAAGGAACAATATGAATTACACGTAACAAGTATTTAAATGGTCACATAAATGTCAGATCATCTTGCTCAGGGGTTTTTCCGTCGACATCCTACCCATACCGGAGGTTTTTTCAACATTTTGGTTATTCCTCTTATACTCCGTCTTACTTCCCTCCTTTCCAACAAATGCTGCTTTCCTCTCCTTGCCAAATACTCCTTTTTTGCAGCCAACGCACAAGTTTTCATTTTAAATGTCATCTGCAGCCCACCAAATGGTATGCATTGTTCACTTCTCCCCACATCTTTCGATGAATCTTTGCGTTTCATATTCATCGTTTCAGCTTTTGCCTTTAAAAAATTCGTCTCATTTAATTTATAATTCACTTTTTTAGTGCTCGGTCATCCACTTCATCCGTTTCTCTAAGAAAAAACTTCGATGCAAAGATGCGATTCAGCATTCTGACCAAACAGATTACAAAAACAAAATCAGATACAAGAATGAACCTGAGCAAAAAATGGAACAGCATTTTCACCAGCCTTCTTCTGCTTCAAGTATTGTAAAGTATCTTCACCGATATCTGATTCGATTAAGTCAAAACCTTTTGGCTTCACAGTTTCCCACTTTCCTAACACTGCTGACTGCATTTCTTCATCATCACTACTTTCCTTATCATTGAACATCTGAAAGATTCTTATTTTGGGGGAAAAATTGTGAAAATCGATTACGTCACCTTAACGTGATGAGCACTAAAAGAATGGTGATTCGAGATTCAATCTATTTACTACAGACTTCCACCAAATCAAACAACAAAGGTCAAACGAACTTACATATGGTTTTTTCACCGTATTATTTTTCGCATCACTCTTGTCATCAGTTTCAACAAAAATTTCATTACTCTTGCTGCTAGCGCTGCTTGTACTTTCATCGATGTCCAAATCTTCCGTGCTTTGCATTTCTGACTATATATACATATATATATATACAAATGTTAATTCTTGCATTAATAATTAACAAACACAACGCAAGATATAATCAACACATATCCATTTCTGGAATATTAATTTGTGCAACAAATATGAGATTAACCCCCGTTTATTCCAAAACTATGTGAAATAAAGGATATTTGAAAATTGCAAAATTGGCTGGATTAAATTAAATTATAACTTGTTCTGAGAACAAATAAAGATACCTTGTTATCGTTCGCATTATCAACATCTTTTTTTGACAGTTTTTGTCGTTCCCCTCCTAATTTTTTCATAATCGAGAGAAGCAGTTGAAACTGCTCGCTGCTTTCATCAACTTGAAAATCAGGGTTTGTGAACAGAGACCCAAAACGTTCGTCTAACAATATGGAAGCCGCATCTTTATCCTGAAAGAGATATAATATGGGAACACGGACATCACTGGCTGATATTTTTTCAAAAAACAGGTAAAACGGGCTTCCCTATTTTCAATATTTAATCAAGAAAACCTTTTTCTTTGTCTTTCCATCGACGTTTTTCACTTCTTCCATCAAAGCCAACAATTTTGCAGCTAGTTCTTTGTTCACACTTGGTAATTTCGCCTTCCTTAACTTCCTGCTTGCAGTTGGCAAGGAACGTTCTTCATCAATTTTTTCCATTATCTGCAAACATTAGAAAATTAAGAAGGTTAAAAACACAAACTCATATTTGACAGCATTAAAATATTTGCTGCTTCTTATTAAGAACAAGAAATAATGAAGAATGAATAGGGAAGCACATATGCACTCAGATGAGATGAAATTATATCCATATTACCTTTCTCTGCTTATAATTTTCATACGCTAATGGTTGTGTGAATGTTTTCGCTTTATTGTACAACCGGATATCGATGAAATATCCATGCATATAAGCACGCAGAAGGCTAGTTCCAATAAGGTGTAACAGACCGATTTCTTCAAGCTGCCCTTTCGTCACAAATTTGTAATCATCATATACTAAAATGTTTGCCAGTAAGAACTAACAGAACATTGAGGAATATAGATAAAATGACGAATGTCTCGAAGTAAAACTACATTGTAAACGTAAGCAAAACATTTGTACATAAGACGCAATGAACACAGTGTGAAAATATTGAATTAGAGAGGGTAAAGGAAATGATAATTTATGCATACCTGCAGGCTGTTCTGTTTCTTCCAATTCTTCCGTGACTGTCTCAAGATATGAACACCATTTAGGAGCTGTACCAATAGCCGGAACAAAATATTGCAACATTTTAGGAGCCTCATTAGCAAAAAATAGAAGTCCTGAAGTGTGCATGCATAAGATTTTTTGATGATAAAACTACAGTGCGGTAAAATCAGACATCACGCTTCTGAAATTGGAACGGTGCATCTGTGTTAAAATTATATATTCTGTAACAAAAAATAATTTACCAGAGTCAGGATATCGGCAGAAGTCGCTTAAATTAGATCCAGGTTCGATTGCTGCAAACGGTTTACCATCTGTTTCTTCCCATATTTTCAATAAGCGCATATCCATACTTAAAACAAGATTGTGCTCTGGTACAAAATCAATTTTGTTTACCGGCAAACCAGTTTGATGGTCCTTGATAAGCAGAGGTTTGTTAGACCGGATATCGAATAGTAAAACCTGCAAAGGCGGTGCACAAAAGTTGAAATAAACTGCGACATGTTGAAGGAAATAGTTTCAAAAACTTACACAACCAGTACTCGTCCCGACTCCAAGATGAAGCGCATCTTTAAAACATACTGAAGTCACTACTGGCAACTCGCTGAAAAGATTTGATATTACATGAAAATAAATAGAAACTGGCAACAAAAGTGGAAAGAATGAACTACTCATTATAAGAAATAAACAATGTAACAAAAAGTTCAAGCTGTTACACAATAATAATGAAGATCGAAAAACTTTAAATTGCCTGTTATTTGTTCGAAAATGTAAAGCACAGTCAAGAATACCACATCGATCTCCGTCCCTATGATCCCAAGCCTCAATTCGGCCATCATTTGTTCCACAAATAAACAAATGATGATTTCTGTTGAACTCACAGCATGTCAGTGACGAAGACGAAGTCTTTAGAGGCGCCAAAAACTTGCCTTCTTCCAAATTTAGGCGGAAAATTTCGCTGCTGCAATTATAATGATTTTCCTCAGGTTTAATAATAATCATGTTATTTTCTTACTCTATCAACCACTCCATTTCCATAAAAGTATGTTTAGCCAACGAGCCCTGATTTTGCATTCAAGAAACGAAAATACGATTATAACCTCCATTTGAAGAATCAATGAAAAGGAAAAAACATAGATGTTTTGTCGGAAGAGAGAATAAAGGTTAAATGTGTTTGCTATGTTAACTTTTTTTTAAAGCAAGCAACGGAAGACAATAAAGATCTGAACTGAACAGTTATCCCCTAAATAGAGAAAACGAATGTAGCAAGGGAAAAGGTGTACCAAATAAAGTAATGAAAAAAGGAATAAAACTTCTTGTAAGTTTTCAATTTAATAAGCAAACCTCATGTTTGGCTGAGAAATAATACTATGGAATGCAAGAAGGTCTACGGCGCGGTTTTTAGTTTCGTAAAAGATATTGGGAAAATATTATTACACAAAATATGGACAGATGTTCAACAGACTTACCCACTTCCCACAATGTAGAGGTCACTCACTTCATGACAGAAAGCCATGTCATGACCAAATTTCGGTATCCTCATTCTAAAATACCTTCCATAAGCGACATGCATCTCGACATATCGTTCTTCCTCTAACAGTACGAACTGAAAGAAAAGAACTCATCCAATAAACACAGCAATAATGCCTGAACATAGTTACTTCACGAGGCTTATCCTATGAAATAAATTTCTAGCATGTCTTGATAACAGTAAAGAAAAAAAGTGTGTTACAGCGTTGACAAAATAAAAATATCAGACCGGAGAAAAAGGCCGCATATCATCATTATGAGACTATCCTGTCTTTTATTCAGCTGTTTTATTGGCAACAAAACGTGTCAAAAAATGTAGCCTACTTTTGAGTAATCATCACTAAGAACAGCCATTTTCACGACATCCGCATCAAGACCACGCGAAAACTTCAGCGACAGGTCAGTTACATCAAAACACTTGAGAAGCGGTCTATAGGTACCTGAATATGTAAACGTCATGTAGGCTCCTGGATTTGTGTGATTAACTGATTTGTGCGATTAACTGTGTTTCTGGATCAATAGCTTATTTTGTCAGTTTTTAAATGTGTGGTACAGTTCACACAGTGTGATTCCAAGAGAAGATAACAGAATAGTAAGGACCACTGTTCTCAGTAGCTTAAATTTCGTGTAAAACTGGAAAGTAGCAATTCAGTTGCTGAACATTCCGCTGTTGTTACATTATAAAGTCCTTCACACCGTTAATATGTAAGAAGGAAGTTTGAAAAGTGTTATACAGACTGAATTGTCATACCCGTAGAAAATATGTAGCGTCCATCGGGGGATACCGTGACTGTATTGCTAATGTCGGGCATGTCAAAATCTTGTATTAACTGTATCCTTCTTCGCAGATCTGTAAAGGGATCGGAGAATCAAAACTTCTACAAACACCTTAAAGACATTGAAAAAACGGATAGCTCACAAAGTTTTGCAAAACTCAAACCTATATCTTTTTGTTCCAATCTTCGTCTTTTCCGATCTGTAATCCAGTCTGGGATTGACTTGCCAGCACTTAAATTGTAGATTTTGACATCATTTGCAGAAAGAATTTGCATTTCGAATTAGTACCTAGAAATACGGAAAACATTTTAGCCAAGGCCGTTATGTATATGTATATAGATAACGACCACATTTAGACTGAAGCTCATCGGTACAGAGACAGTTCTTCATCCTCATATTCCTCATCCTCAAGTACTTCCTCGTGAATTCCGTTATTGTGAAAACTCCCCCTGACATTCTTTAGACATGGGATCTGCTGGAAGAGGTTCATTCTACCTGTGACTAGACGCAAAACCAGTTAAAAGCATTTGTTGGAACGAACTCATAGGTTACAGAAGTCAAGCAACGTATAGGTAACCGAACATAATCCACACTATAGGACGACCCTCAAATTACTCACCCGTAAGGCCGCTCTCATACAGTTGTTCAGTACGGTTGCAGATATCCCGATTTCAACGTGTCTTCTGGAAACTCTGTGGCTCGGAG
The DNA here is from genome assembly GCF_000183805.2 of Loa loa. Lineage (NCBI taxonomy): Eukaryota > Metazoa > Nematoda > Chromadorea > Rhabditida > Onchocercidae > Loa > Loa loa. The sequence continues at coordinate 45,894 of NW_018108293.1, read as the reverse complement.
CATGCGAAGGGAAAGTGAAGGGAAATCACAGCTTTTAAATTAAAAAAAAAGAAGTCTTTAAATCATCAAAACTGAAAAGAAAGTAATGTATATGTGGGTATAATGATGGAAATACAAGGATGCAATAAGCATGCGTATGTAAAACGGGAACCAGCTAAGTGTCAAGAAAAGTGCTTCATTTGATTTTCATCATTGTATATAGATGATGTTCATCAATGAAGCTTGTGAAGAATTTAATTTCTAACGACATATATGTCAGTTGATGTAGTGTTTTCATCTGAATGAAAGTAACATCATGTTTTTGGCTGGAGTATCAATGCAAGATTTCTCAAAGGCATATAATGGAATTTTTAAAGCTTAGCAACGGTCTTATCATCAGTAAATTAGGTAAGATACTTGTGGTATTTTCAAGATCGTTGGCAGTTTGTTCCGGCGAGGTTCCCACATTCGTTTCGCACCCGCTCTTCAAAAAGGTTTTCTTGATTAAATATAATATAATCAAGAAAACCTTTTTTTGTTCTTTCATCGACGTTTTTCACTTCTTCCATTAAAGCCAACAATTTTGCAACTAGTTCCTTGTTCACGCTTGGTAATTTCGCCCTCCTTAACTTCCTGCTTGCAGTTAATGAAGGTACATAGTAACTTGCCCTGAAGTCTGGTATTTAAGTGAATTAATGAGTGGCAGACAATAAATATGAAGAGAAGTAGCGGCAACGGAGGCTCAGTATTACATTATCAGAAGTGCAGTTAGATTGGAACTGAGACATTTCCTTTATCAACTTTTTCAAGACAAAAATGTTTGGAGGTGTGAAGCGAAACAGGAAGTCCAATATATCTGAAGTGGTAAGTACCACGTGTCAATTTTAGGTTACGAAGCAAAGAGAGGAAGGGAGAGGGAAGACAAAGCACCATCTCCGAGATCGATTACTAGGAAGTTTCTGGAAACCAAGCTGTTGAGAATACTGTGAGTACAATCGCATAGGATACAGCCGGCGGTAAGGACTGACGTTCGCGCACTTATCCAGTAAGCTCTTGGCACGTCACCACTCCCGATCGATATCCAAATTTTTGTACCAAACTGCACAGACTGTTTCATACTGCGTGTCGCCTCACTTCCAGCTCATTATTTCGCAAGTGTAAGCTTTGCGCGGTCTGATCATTCAGCTGCTTTGGATTTTCGAGAATTCCTGGGTAAGCCTTTGTCTGTTCACGATATGTTTTTCACAAATTGAAGTCCCTTTAAAACTTCGAGATGTCAAAACTTTTGGAAAAGAAGCTTTTAATTTCTAAATCGTTTTTTAGCTTCTTTTTTCATCCTCAAAAAAAATTGTAAGCATGCACAGCGATTTGTTAAAGTGCGGTTGCGGTTTGTTTTGTTATTTTGTTCCGATTTGTTAAAAACGGCTTTAATTATTTTTATGGCCAAAGAAAAAAGAAACTTCCATTTGATAAGTTTTTAAACACAAAAATTAAAAGACGTGACAGGATGTATCATTTTCCTTGTTGATTTAAAAAATTGATTTGATAAAAAGAAAAGGAAGTGGCATCTTCTCATTTGGTTGTAAACACCACGATATTCTGCTGTCCGGTTCATCGATTTCTTAAATATATACCTTTCGTATTTATTCATCCTAATTCGTTAAGATAGGCAGGTTTGGTGACCATATAAATATTCGGTTTTTTTTTTTTTGGGGGGGGGGGGTAGGAGTCAGTACAACGTATTTTAGTTAGTAATGAAAATTTTTGAGATGAATCAAACTTAGAATACGCAGCGGGACATATAAAAAAGGAGAACTGATTCGTCGATGTGACTGAATAGAAAGAATACGAGAATCAGTAAAGAACTTCAGTTTTAATTCTGTTTGAAAATACGAGAGTAAAGGATCACTAAACCTTCGGAGGCGGTATCGCCCTTAGCATCGCAGTGGCTCACCGGACACGATTAAAGTCAACACATGATTAAAGTTCAGGATGTTATCCTTTAAGCATTTTTAGTATTGCAGCTCATTCACTAGGCCATCAACATCCCTTCGGAATAAGTGCCAGAAAATGCGGCGAGATCCCGATAAAGTAATAACAATGCAGCCCTGTGATTAAATTGCCAGTGACAATTTTCCACAATTTTCAATGATTCGAAAGTGTAACTTTCCGATTACTTCCTTTAAGTACATTGAACAATGAAAAGTCATAGAGGAACACTTGTTCGCGCACTGGCCCACATTTGGTTTGCATCTGAATCTTATTCAGTTTCTCATTGCCATCGCTCATGACTTTCATCATGGAACGATCTTTCTGTTTGTATTCATTTTAGACGTAATTCTTGTCTTCATTGACTGCATCATACTTCGGAATGAGTAATCTTTCCTCAATGTCTTTCCTCGATGACTGTATAAGCATCCAACCATAGCACCTAAATAAGCACTACAAGCTGGTTCATTCGCTTTCCTACTCTATCGATTTGAATAAGCGCTATAGAACCACACGTATCAGGTCCCAAACAGAAGCATAATATTGCGTCTGGCAGGATGCCAGAAATGCCGGGTGCAGATGACTAGTTTTTTTCTGTTGGCGTTATAGTGAATTAGGTGACGTATGCGAGAGAAAGTAGTTGCAATTCTCAAGGAGGTAATTGTTTATCATAAATTGGTAGAGTTTCAGTTGGGTTGGTGTCTAAAGGGCTTTGCTGCTTAAATAAAATGCGTTTGTAATGCTGAAGTTTTCTGCTAAATAAATTTATTTTGGCCTTCACTATTTTAATTTCAGTACAAGGTGATGTTTGTCTTCATATGGCGATTTTTGTTACGTTTTGATGGAAATCCAAACTATTATTGAGCTTTTGACGGCAATATTCATATAAAATTTAGAATTAAAGCTTCGCGAGTAAACTTTGTTGGGAAGCGCATCCATGTCTGATACCAGTAAGGGAAAGGAGGCGCACGTGGAAGAACATCGTTATACAGAGAAGGAGTGGAAAACTGGTGGGTCTTGTTTTTTCTGATCTTAACTCCATATTAGTTCACCAACATAATCGGCTTCATCATTTTTAGATAAGGATTCTTCTGGTTACAAACAGACAACGACTCAAGACTCAGGTATGTCGCAACAGGCTCTGCAAACATCCGCAGGCAGTACCAGCAAGTTAGTGTTTTTACAGTGCGTCCACCATTGAATATCTTGTTTCGTAGACAGGTGCACTCGCGATACTGTCCCATGGCTTTTAGAATAGTTTAATAAAGGGATGTGGCGGGTTTAATAGTAGCCGCCACCGCCTCTTCTTAATTTGAAGATTTCAACATGTCATAAAACTTTCCTCTGACATGACATCTGCAGTTAATTTTGTTATATATCCCCAAAACCTTAGGGACGGATGTAACTACCGCATGCCGTTCAGAAAAATTGCTATCAACTGATAACAAGATTGAAATGGTCAGACTGGTCTAGATTTCCTTAACGTTTCTCAAGTATACCATAGCAATGATTCTCGTAGTCATTTTGGGTTCTTTCCTTCATACCATGTACAGTAAATTAGCAATTTTCCATATTATTTTGTAATGGAGACGGAGATGGTTCTTTACTAAAACTTTTTTGTTATGTCAGTTTTTGTCAGAACAGTTAGGCTATAAAAGTTGAAATTTCCGCACTTCTTCAGGAATGAGACTGGAGACGGAGATGGTCCTTTACTAAAAAAAGTTATTATTGACGACGAAGGTGATTCAAAGGAAAGCGATAATAGTACTGAAGATACAGTTGTTGGTTTGACATATCAGGTGTGAATATAGTTGAGTATTATGAATAAATTTCGTCAGGTGACGGCAGTGTGATGGGAATGGCAAATTTTCCACCGAATAGATATTCATTTCAGTAATTAATGGGCGCATTGTTTTTCGGTTTTGATATTTGTGCCACTTGCAGTGATAGGCTAAGCTCGAATGGAATAATTCTTTTGTCCCAGCTAACTGTAAGAACCAACATCCATCGATAAAATAAATTTAAAAAAGATGAACTGTGAATAAATGCTCGATATGGAATTGAATAGTAGGAGCGTACTTTAATGTCTGGTTGTTGTTCGTGGTGTTAAGGAGTTTTTTTTTTTTTTTTTATCTTACTGAGATTTTTATTTGTCCACTACAAATAACAATGTGTAGGAGATTTATGTTTATCTAAAACATATAAACAGGATCATAATTATGGAAGACGATCTGGAAACGCACAGAAAAATGATGGAGAAAATGGAGAGAAATTTCCTATTATTGGTGGACTTGCTTCTTACATCGGTACATTGAGAATCCTTTCATAACTGTCACAAACTTTCTCAGTGACATTGACTGATTCCGTTCATTAGCGGCAAATATTCAAGTAGTTGATGATGCTCCATTTAGGGGATGAAATCAGTAAAGTTCCTGCAGGATATCACTCTCGGGATACAAACTCGGGACACTTTTTAAGGTAAAATACATCATTTTTTCCGAAGTCAGTAAATTGGACTTTAAAATCGTGCGAAGATTATACTTTGGATTCCAAATCATTCAACATATAGATTTGTTCAATAATGATAAACTATCCCTAGAACCTTATTGGTTCCCAATTGGTGTGAACTGTACCATTTCTTTAGATCGCACAATTATGGAATGCATTATCGAAAGATATCGGAAATGGATCCACGCACGTCTTGTAGAATATATTCTGGTGCTTTGGGTGGATGTCGGACGAATCAGATGCGAAGGCAAGGTTTTGCAAATAAGAGGGATGAGTGGTTTTTGTCTTACCTTCGTTCCATAGTTTTATTTCTGGTCATTTCCGATCATTTTTATTGTCTTTCAGCGACAAATAAATTATTCCATTAATCTATGCAGAAAATATACTTTAGTACCATTGTCTATGCAGCTTATCTGCTAGTTAACTTATCTAACTCAGTACTTTGACTCTTGATTTTTGCCATTAAGGTTGCCAGTTTCTTCCAGCGGGCAGATATTTTCCCGACAAACTCCCATCACAGCTACTCAAAATTACCGGACACCTCGTCGAGGTTGGTTTTCTTTTAATGATCTGCTTGAAAACACATATCTAAGGTTTGATTTGCCTAAATTTTTTTGACGAAACCTTAGTATTTTAGAATGAAGGGTTTGTTAGAGATTACCTTTAACTTAAGGTTATTATCCAGACTTGATCTAAAAATACTAGTAGTTACAAGAAGTAAGACAGACAAAGTTTTCCTTTTTCTGTTTCTCACTCTGCCGTATATTCTAATGTCTCGTTGATCCTCATAGTACTATGAATATTTTAATCGTAAAAACGCGCACATGTTAAGCATGACTGATTCAAGAATGTTTTACGTCTAAGTGACATGATTTACATTTTTTTTTAATATGTCGTAATTCATACAATTGGAATATTTTGTGTAATTTGAGTCGAAAAATGTTGTGCTGGTATTTTGAAGGTTCAGGAGGAACTCATATATCGGCTAATAATCAAAGTGATGTATTGTTCCGCTCACGTCATTTCATCGGTTCCGGTGGTGCGTTTGGAGCACCTGTACCATCGAACAAAAGAGTCCTTCGACCAGCGTAAGTAGTTAGCGTCATCTTATTTTCGTTTTGGGACTTTTTTTTTTTTTGGTTCGTTAGTACTGGTAATAAATCTCGTAGTAAACTTGGTCTTGCAAGCATTAATAGAAGTCGGTTAAAACACAGATACATATTTAGACATCCTCTAACTCCTGCAGTACCAACTTTTCGTCAGAGTGTACGTCAAGTAATTCCTACTAGCAAATCGATTTCGGCAACAATGCCTGCTTATGCGACAGCATTTAATGTAACAGGTACTGATTCCGAAACACATGCCGCAGATATGAGTGTTGGTTTGGCACCGTTTCTCGTTCCATCTCGACGGCCTCGTCCAGTTGTCCGGAACCGAGGTAATATTTTTAGTTAGAGAAATCTTTTTGTTGTTAAAGACCTTGCGATCATATTATTGCTGACCAATGGTGCTTACACAAAACTATGGCTAAATTAGATAGTAACTTATCCAAAACACTGTGCTTTCATGACAGCAGTTACCGAAGTACTAATTCACTGCAAATGCGGAATCAGTATGATCGTCTTTAATATGGCGCTCTGAATTGGGCAGTCATACGGGTATATGTTGTCACGACAATACGTTTTGAATCCAAACTGCTTATTACTTCCCCAGGATAGTATATCTAGGCGATTGGATCGTTTTATTCAATTCTCATGGTGGTGTATGTGGTGTATCTCTATAACGGACTTCTAAATGAATGTTTTAAACACAAGGTATAAACGAATCTGTTGTAGTGCGAGCATCACGCGAACCAGGTAAAGGAGCAGAACTGTTATTGCAGAAAACTGTCGCCAATGACCCCCAGGTGAACTTGATATTTGAATTTTTCTTTAATAAATATTTCTTAGTGCTTTATGTACATCTCATTAACATTGATCATAGCAACGAGTATCATATACTGGTAACAATTGTTAAGATAGACAATACTGTTCACACCGAAAAGCAGTCTGAAATTATTACTACTTCCCGACAACATCTCTCGAAAAATGTGACTGGTAATAGTGAAGTTGTTAAACAGCAGTATATCATGGCGGAGCCTCTTGAACCTTGTCATGTTCCTCGTATTCAGCATGCTGCTCAACAGGTTAAACGTATATTTGATTTGTTGAATTTTTCAGTGTCTTTTTCAACTTTTTTTTGCGAAGTCCAGCTTTCTCTAAAAATTTTACAACCATAGATTTTGCTTTACAAGCTCTCACGGAATACTGAAATTTTCCTCACTTTAACTTTTATCATTTGGTTAACGTTGATATGAGGAAGATGTGTCATTTCTGTTAATTTGGCAGAATTGTTTGTTGTATAGCAAACTTCTGTAAAGAATGTTGAATGAGGAACTGCTGATGTTATTAGAAATATTTTTAAATTACTATAGTAAATACTGTGTTTACGAGCGTTCTTTAAAGAGAAGGTATCAGTTCTTATGCTGAGCCGTTGAATAATTATTGGAGAATGCGGGAATGCACTTCTATTCTTTACAGCGTGCAGTCCCAAATGATTCGATGAGCATGATTGTGGATGAACAGCTGTCACCGAAAAGTCTTCAAAATTCCTCTACGGTGGTTCACTGTAAAGAAGAGCAGGAAACATCTCCACAGGTGGTTGACCATTTGGCGTATCAAAACCTTCACTTCTTACGAAATCGTAATCTTGCTAATTGCTATGGATGTTTTTGTATATTTTTCCCTCATCATCTGTAACAGTCATGTATCTGTACGCTTTTTAGTCGTTTCTACATAAAGTTGTATTTTAAACGGCGGAACTTCTTAATTCAAATTCTGGATTTTATAATAGGCATTAAAAAAATCCAGTGCTTTTCCGAACCAAATTCTTCGTTAGCAAAAAATTTCAATTAGAGAAATTTTATGATTTCACATGCTAGCTTAAGCAAAATAGCCCTACAACGTTGTTTCCAACTTAATGGTCCTGTAGGGATATGTCTGTAAACCTAATTTTTTTAAACTTTTCATACTTCTAAACATTACTGAAGTAAGTTAAAATGATGCAGTTTACAATGGAAAGATTAGCTTCATCTTTTTTTTACTCTAGAGTCTTTCTGCTGATTCTCGTGAACCGATTTACGTCAATAATGATGACAGAATACGTGATCCTCAACAAATTGCTCAAACTTGTATAGCCTTTCCTCATCGTTCGCAACAGGATATCACAAAATATGTTGACGATCATTATCGGAAGCTTCAAAAGGTTTTCTTTTTTGGAATCATGTGGATTTCCGAAACATTAAGCTGCTCGTCGTATCTCGTACTGCGCTATAGGAGCATCACTTGTTTCCACTTGTAACTAAACCTGAATGTTTATTCAGGAAACCTCAATTTTTATTTAGGAATCATTCGTCGCTAATTCTCGTCAGCTTCTTACTCGACAACTCGATGAGCTCCAGATGCGACAGGTCTTAATTTTTTTTTCACAATATGATTTGATTGGCTTTAAAGTGCTGGGTTATTTTATTTTCGTCGTTTATAGCCACGAATTCGTCATTCCGAAACCGTCGCTTTCGATAGTTCTAAGAAAATGAAAGAGGGTCGTGTCGCTCAGCAGTCTGTGACGCAATCTGTAACAAGCGTTCCGGTAAAAAGTCCTTGCCAGGATTTCTAGGGATTTTTATAGCTATAAGATTATTAAATAAAATAGAACTTGCAATTTCTGTTTACAGTGGGTTGAAAATTTTCTTTTTGCAGAACATGAACATTTATATTCTGTTATACAGTCACTCAAATTAGGACAGCTCGAGTTGTCTTGATAAAAGTTGCAATATGGTGTTTGAATTACTAGCACTCTCAAAATTTATTGCTGTCGCTCATCACTTATTTCATTAATTCCGCACTTATTTTCTTCCTATTTCGCTCACTTGTGCAATGTAAAATTCAGGGAATTGGTCTACATCGGCAGGAACCGATGTCATCTGAACATGTCGGTCTTAATCAAAATCGTGTGTTTGATTCACAACAGCAAAAGGTAATGCACTCAACATCGCTTGCGACAGAAATCCCCATGTTGCCGTCCAAAGACAGAACAGCAAGTGATAATATCCCAGCAGCATCAGACGGTGCAGATATTCTTTAATTTTTTTGTAGCTATTTTTTTTTCAGCGTGCTTCGATATGCGGTGGATACGTTACCAGGATTTTTTTTTTGAACTCACCGCAGCTGTCGATTTATATAATTGTTGTGGTAGGCTATAATTCTGAAAAAAGTGATTTGTATGATTCAGTTTGCTTTTTCAGTTACTTTGGAAAAAACTGATTATAAAGTTTCCTTGGTCGAAGATATATCGAGTGGAGAGGAACCACATGTTTTTAATGAAACATGTAATGAGGCTTTGGAGCAGCGAGTTTCTGTTGCAACGCGTTCATCGATTAGTGGAGCGGAGGAGGAGACGAGTGTGAATGGTGTGGTTAAGCTGTTTATCTTACGCATGATAAATTTTATATGGTTATAAAATCTAAACAATAATAATGTGAACCGTTTTACTAGATGTATTTCACTGTTTGACTTTGCAGGTAATGTTGATGAAAAAGGAACGGAAGATGAAGGTGTTCGAACCACTAAAATAGTTACAGGTTTAGATTCGCCATCAAACAGTAACAGTGAGGACGATTGGGAAGAAGAATACACGACGCGTTGTTACTGTGGCTTGAATCATAACGACGAATTCATGATACAGTGTGATGTGTGCAAGTAAATTTTATGGAAAATCTGTTTTTGTTACGTCATTATCTGTGATTTCGAAAACCAGGGTGGCGTTGTTCTCGAATCATATCGTTAACTGATCTTTTCTTTCTGGGAGATGTCTTTGCTTTTAGCGAATGGTAGATTGCAAGTCGGAAGTCCAGGAAATAGGACATTGTAAAAACTTGCAAATATTTTAGTGTATGGCAACACGGGAAATGTATGGACATTGATCGACGTCGAGTGCCAGATACGTATCAGTGTGAAGAATGCAATCCACGTTTGTTGAAACTTAGCAAAACTCAGGCACGGGCGATGCAGCTGAAAGTACTTGCTCGGCAGCGCAAAGAAAAAGAAAAGAAACGTCGTCAAAGAGCTAAAGGACACTTTAAAAAAATTCGAGAAAAATCTGTAGGTTTAAAAGGCCCTATTAATTTTAATGTTAATGAAGCTACAATTCGGTAGTTGCAGTTACTTGTCCATGTCTATTTATGGTGAGGTGGAAGGTCAGAGATAATGAATCTAAACATAAGATGAATAGACTAAGGTTTGTAACGTATGACTCGAATTATGAAAATATATGTCATCTGTAGGATTCTTACGATGAAACAAAGAAAAAACAAATACGAGGAAATTCATCCAAAGATTACATCGAATGTTTCAAGTATGAATACACAAGATCTGTCATGGCATTTTCACGCAAACACGAAGACACGGTAGATCCTCTTTGTCATTTTAGGCGATGCATTTTAGTTTTTAAAATTATCTCAGCGTCTGTTTTGTAAAATTTTGTCTGAGGATTAGTTCTCTTGGGATGAATTCAACACAAATGAGTACTTTGAAGTGGCAGTTTAACTTTATATTTAGGCCAAATCATATTCAGGGTGATCCTGCGGTATTGGAAGTGTTGCGAAACAGCGACGGTGTGAGTGTTATGTATGTTACGCAGATGTCTATGGGTTTAGTTTCGACGCGGCTATACCATGTTAATGAACCAGTAATGTATATTTGTGGTCGCGTATCGCTTCCTTGTGAATGTCGTGGTCGAGAAGAGCCAGGATCGGTCGTACCTTTTGTCACTTTATACAGGTAGATTATTCTGTTTTGTACAGTCACATTTAAAATTACCCAAAGTTTGAGATAAAACTTTATTATTTCGTTGACAACTTGTATGTTGGATAGTGAGCTCATGCAAAGTGAGCTAATTGGTATTCTGATGTAATTTTCGGTAAAAATGTCAATGAACTCTGGAACAGAGCAAGTAGGTGTTAAAAATGTATTTTGATTTTATTCCATCATATGGTGATATTTTGGTTCACCTTAAAAATATTTCTTAATAATATTATCCATTTTAAGTGATCTAGTGGTTGAGGAAAACAGAGAGCCTACACCAATTTGTATTGATGCTCGCCGTTTCGGTTCAAAAGCGCGGTTTGCTCGTACATCTTGCCGACCAAACATCAAGGTACAACATTTCTTTCTGAAAGGCAAGCTGCATATCATCGGTATTGCTACTGGAAACATCGACCGTGGTGAAGAGGTTATCACTTATGATCTTTGGTTATGAATTTTCTTTGAATTTATTTCCAAGTTTTTTTTTCTTGGCATTTTTCATTAGATAAATAAACTGATGTGTTTCTGTTTCGTATAATTTTACAGTAGCTGTGGGTGTAGAAGCACCACGGCCAAAAGAGATCAAATCTTGAGTGTTTGGGATAAGTTAGATTGACAGCTGTTAGTGTGATGAAGTTTCCATGTAGTATTTGGTTTGGTTTAGATTACTCTTCCGTTTGATGCCGACTACTTCATGTCAAAAACAAAACTTGTTTGCGCATGTTCAGCAGATGACGAGGATGATAGCAATGTGGATTGTTTAGTCCGTAACTTTAATCGATCACTTGAGCAAAAACAAAATCTAGTCAGCGCTACGGTTGGTGCATTATTTATATAATAAAGAAAAAGTGAAATTTATCTGAATTTCTTTTTGTGCTCGCATTTTTAATGCTATGGAATATATGGCTTAGAAATACGGTGGATAGAGTGTTTCACTTTTATTTGAATTACGCTATTATTTATCAACAAGAACCGGTGTTATGGGTTCCTTTGTTATTGATTTTCTTCTAATCGAAGTTGCATTCATTGCTGCGGAGAGCTAAGAATAATTTAACTGGTCGCAGAACTAGGCACTCTAATTCCTGATCGTTGCTTTGTTTTTGATCAGTCGAATAAACATGAAATTGAAATTTGCAGGCTTCGGATACGGTTTCACATTCAATTTTAAATGTTGGTACCACCTCGAAAGATCATGCCAGAAAGCAATATATAGACTTGGAGGTCGAAAAAGTTCAAGCGAATATGAAATCTAAAAATATTTCAAGTGGATCTCGATATTCTGCTACAACATTTTCATCGAAAATGACTGTATCTGATTACAGTGGTGAAGTTAATACAGCCAGAACAGTCGAAACAACAATGGCTGTAACACCAACTGCAGAAGATGAGAATGCAACTAATAAGGATGTATTACCAGGCAGTGCTGTAGAGATGTGCGTTTTTTGCCAATGAGGTTTTCAAAAATTCATTTCATGAGTTACTGAAAGACGCTGTGATTGAATTATTTTTCAGAGAAGTATAGGCTAGATATGAGTTCATTTGTTGAGTGAAAGATAATTATGAGAACTAGTCATTTTTGAACATATTGGTTTTCTTTTTGCTTTACAGGCAATCCCGTACTCGAGCTACCGTAAGTGGTTCTTCAAGAAAAGCTCGGAGTAAACTACCGAAGATATCCCCCAGCACTGCATCATACAGGAAAAAAGGCGGCATCAAATTACGCTATCGTGGAGCAGCTAATTATAGAACTGTCGAAACAGGACAGGAAGCATGCACAAATGAATGCGAAAATTCCGTTATTCCACCAAAGGCGAAAACGTTTGTTGTTTCTCTATGAAAAGTCGTTATTAATTTACCAAACAAAATTATTTTATATTCATAAATTGATCTTTGAGTTAATTCGGTTGATGAATTTGGTTTTTTAGTCTTATGGAAGTTCTTAAACTATTTTTCCAGTGAAATTATTAATATTGTCAAGGACCCAGTGGATGTCGACAGCTCACTGAAAAAAGCTTGTTTATTTAGTAGCGAAACGAATGTGCAGGCAGAGGTATTTTCTCGTATTTTGATTATACAGCACAATAATGTTTAGGATTCCTTGAAGACAGCTTATTGGTAACGCATTGTTTTAGGAACAGCATGAGGAAAAACAGCTGGTTGCATCAAATAAAGAGTGCGAATCCGTGGAAGAAAATAAATTTATCACGGAAAAATTGAGAACACATACAGAAGCTGAAATAAGAACTGAAAATGTGCAAAAATTAGATACAATTGGTGCGGGATCAGTTGTGACGAAAAATGTCGGCAGACCTAAAAAGAAACGACGAACTCCTAGTAATGTGAGGGTTGTTGATGCAGTTGATGGGGCAGGGAAAAGTGAAGGAAATGAACACTTAGCCACTTTGGATAGTTCAGCGAAGAAGATGCACAGTAAAAATGGTATGCTGGAAGAGGTTGAAAGTGTAAACTATATGCTTCCCGAAGAGCGTAATAAAGCAATGGCAAGTTTCTTTATTTTGGTTTGTATCATATGGATGCTATTAAATTGATAACAGTTTGTGGATGATATACCCTCTTGATTCTTTAGTGTGTCGAACTCATGTTTTAAGTTTTTTTGGCGACCATTTCGATTATTCCAGTCTCGAGAAGAGCGTAAAGTACTGCTAGAGCTTGCACTGTTCGAACGTATGCAGCAACGTGAGGCGAAACGACAGCAGCATGTAGCCTGTACACGTGGTACTGGAAGCGCTCGCTCTCGTCTGAGCCAGTGAGTTATGAAATCACTGCTTGTATTATTCAGTGCTATCTATCCAAAGTTGTATAATTGCAAACATTGTACAGGAATGGCGCAAAAAAGGCTAAAAACGCGAAAGGCCGACGACGTGTATCAAGCTCGGAATGCCCTTCAAAAATAGCGCTGAAACGAAGTCGTACGATGAGCGAAGGTGCAAAATGGCGAGTTAAATCTGAAGCAGAGCAAGGTTTGTTCCACTTTTTTAATCTGATATCTTGTGTTGGCGAAAATTACTTCTGTGATAGTTGCATTGATTTTCACAATTGTAGTGAAACAGCAAAATGCGAATGAAATATGAGTTGTAAAACTGTTAATTTTGCAGTTATTGGCGTGTTTTTATCATTGTTAAGAAAGCGGACCATCATAGTGTTTCTTAAGTTACCTACTTATTTTTTTTTTTTTTAGAAAGCTTTTTATATGCCTTGTTTCACTGCAGGTCTAAACAGCGACTTGATTAAAAAGGCGGTCTCGTTTTCGCCTTATGCTCAAAGCTTAGCTATTGAATCAAAGGCAGAATCCAAAATGAAGGGAAACAGAGGAGGTATGAAAATTTATTTGTGCTAATAGTTAATGTCTAAGGCATACTTTTGATTATAAAAAACATTAATGAAGAGAGCACGTTCCTTTCTCTTATTTCCGGTCTTTTCCTTCGTCAGTAATGAAAGCAGTATTTTTACGATTTGTCAGATAAAAAACATTAGCAAAAGATCGCTTGCCTATTAACTGCATTATTCAGTATGTTGTTTGAAGAAAGTTTTGAATTTTTCCATTGTGTTGAATTCTGTCCCAACCATTTTAGTCGGAAATGGGACCTTGAAAACAGAAGTAAGCTTTTGTTTAGGATGAGATATACAAACGGGTTTTTACAAGTTTGGAATTCTATGAAAATATTTTGAGCATTTCAAACCACAGATATGACTGCCGAGGTAGAACCACGAGAACTGAAAGTGTTCACTGATAATACCGCTCTCAGTTGCAAAAGTTCCGTGCTATGTGCAAAGAGAAAAATCCAAAACACAGCCGGTTCCATTCAGAACAATGATACGACTGTTTGCCCTACCGATGAGGAGCATATAAAAGACGAGGTTGACTTTTTGTTGTGACTTCACTCTGGTACCACTTGCTCGGCTTTTTTTATAATGCAATGAGAAGGGAATATTTTTCAGATAGAGCCACTATCGAAAAGAAAGCGCGAAAGTAATAGAATGAATGACAAAAGTAATTTGGATATGTCGGAGAAGGCTTCATGCAGTTCGAATTTTGGTATCACTGGTTCGTTACTTGCTTTTAAACCATGTACTTCACTTTAAAACATCGTATTCCGCATCTCATTGGTTTTCGCGGTTGCAGACTTAACGACAAATGTTTGGTGGGATTATGAAGGCTTTAGTATAATTCTTTTTGTTTTTTGCCTTGTTTTGGAGTAAGATTATGTATTTGATTTATTATAGAAGAAATTCGTGCTTTCTTTCGTAAGATGGTTGAGATTGAGGCTGCTTGTGAACCATCGGACTTTTTGCTTGATTTCCAAACGTTGGATGGAGTTGAGCTCCCTTCAACTTCTTTGCACGCTGAATGTAGCAAAAATCAAGTGAAGGTTGCGGAAGCTCCTAAGAAAAAGATGTCACTGGATGAATATAAAAAAAGAAAAAGCTCAAAAACCAATATGGATTCGGAGAAGTAAGTTCTTTCACATTAAGAAATGGCAAATCTTGAAGGGTTAGAAGGAAGGACATCGTTAAAGTTGTTTTTTAAGATTTTCAAATACTATTTGTATGTTTTTTTTCCACTTTTGAATGCCAGAAAGCATAATTTATGATTAGGCATGACGTCTCTCTCATTAATCCTCGTAAAGTGGTTCAATTTGTTTCGCTTCAACAGAAATTTCGCTCAGCCTTTTTCTTATGAATGCTAAGAGTCTTTTTCTGTCAGCTGTTTTCACCAGTTAAGCTTGTTTACTTCAGAGATTCTTGTAGTGAGATGTCAAGAAATTTCATATACAGAACAAGTCAACGCAATCTAAATTTGTAGAACACCTGCAATTGTTATTGAAAAGAAAGCAGAAGAAGGTGAGCACAAGCAGATCCCATTGTCTCGTTCTTTCATTCCGTTAATGGGTGCCAGTGGAAGTGTTGGAAAGCGCGCATCACTTCGTCTGGGTGCCCTTCCTGATCCTGTACAGTTGCGCGCAACTCCAACGCTTTCAATTGATGACCTGAAACGTCGTATTTATCGGCGAACGACACCTTCAACTGCAGTGACTTCGAATACTGATGGTATTTCACCTTCTTTCATGGTGCAAAAGAACGCTTCACATACCTCACCAGGACAGTGCTCTGAAGTGAGTAATATATTCGAATGAGACATTCTGTGACATTTTGAAATTGACATTGAACTGACAAATAATCTGTGATTGAAGGAACTTCGTATCTCGATACTTTGTTATACAGATACAGATACTTTGTATTATTCTTTCCCCACCTTCCGACACGCTTCATGCCTACTGTATGGTTTAGCAGTGTTATTTTAATCAGAATAATGGATCATCGTTCAAAGATTGTTGGTTGCTATTGAAAAAATTGACTTATTCATAAAAATATCAGCCTTATTTAGAAAAACTGGAAATTCGAAGTCTTGAAGAATAGGTAG
Organism: Loa loa; assembly: GCF_000183805.2. NCBI lineage: Eukaryota > Metazoa > Nematoda > Chromadorea > Rhabditida > Onchocercidae > Loa > Loa loa. The sequence continues at coordinate 30,075 of NW_018108293.1, read as the reverse complement.
ATTTGTTCATGAAGATATGGAGGAAAAATAGCGGAGTCCCCATTTTCTGGTGATGCACTTATTTGTGGTTTCTCAGGTTGATTAAAACCATCTGCAATAGTCATTTTTTGTGGTTATGAAACCACTGTTTAGCGATATGAGCTTTGATGCATTTGGGGTTGACGTCTTACTGACGTATTATTTTTCTTTTTTATTCCATATTACCATACTTTTTTCTTTATTCTCATCACTGGACTATTATTTCTCTGCAATTCCTTCTCCACTTCTATGCTTTAATTATTGTGATTTAGTAGCGTTAGGCCAGAAAAGGTTCTGATGGTGTCAAACACACCGATACAACTCCATACTGTTTACGTGATTTGAATTCCGAACCGAATACATTTTTAGCACATCTTTATTTGCTGGTGACATATCTTTCCACTCTTTGCATCTTTGCACTTTTCATTCGTTTTCTTTGTGGAAGTGGACAGATTTCAACTTTTTAATTTATACAAGAATTCCAGGAAGGACCAACTTCATTTGCATTCTCGTCATCGTCATGTCGAAGAGAACTACCTTTAAATATGACTTTCAATAAAGACAAGAGGCTCCCGCTCGAAGAGCGATTACGTTTGGTACTCGGGTGTGGTGAAGGGTACGCTGATAGGTATAGTTCATCTGTATCTCCATCAGTTGCTCCTCCACCACCTCCACCGCCTCCTCCTCTTCCTATCAAGAGTTCAGGTCAGCACTCGAATTTAAAGGTTATGCCTGCAAAAGTTTCATTTAGTGACTTAGCATATTTAATATATCTTTCTTTTCCAATTTCTCATCATACATTAGTGGAACACTTGTGTTTTCCAGAAATACCAAAACTGACATGCGATCTCTCTGGTGACGTCCATGCGGATATTCCTCTACCGCCACCACCACCGACAACTACTCCGTCTTGCAGTCAATCTGATCAATGTTCGTATGAAGCACATTCGTTGGGACCCCGTAGAGATTGAAATTTATCTTCATTGTGAGTCGTTCCTGTGATGGATGCATTGTGAGTCATTCCTGTTATAGTAAAGTTTGTGATTATGGACAGCTTCTGTTTGTAATAGAATTCTGAGATATTTAGGAACTGCTGATCTGTGTACTATCGTTTATGAATCTGCCTTTTTTCAGCAATCTGATGTGATACCACTGGGTTATTGAATACGCTCACAGATATACTTTCTACCTCTTCGGCACAATTGGTATGCTTATTCTACCTTTCCGGTTTATATAATCATTGATATCAAAATGCTAACAGTTTCTTTGCTTGGAATGGATAATTTATGGATGGTGCGCTGCAATCTCCGAATCGCTTTTTCAATAACTTCATGTCGTCATCTATTCGGTTATTAATTGTAAGGATAAAAAATTTGTTATATCAAATCCCATTGTATCCATCCCCGTTCATCCTTTGCTCCATCACTGCTTTTTCTTTTAATTTTAATGAATTGGTTTTTTATATGATCATTATTCTTTAACTATGAATAACGTTTGGTCAGTTGCATTTTTGTGTTGTGTATACACTTTTTTCTCCATTTGATTTGTATTGGATGTCGAGTACTTGTTATTACTCAGGTACCTAGAAGGGCTTTGTGATTTGTGGGTATTGTTGTATTCAGTGACTAGTATTTTCATTTGTCACTAATGCGGTATGGATGAGCCCTTCTGTATTTTTATGGGTGAATTGCGAATTTCAAGGCTATGATTTTTTAACCGCTGATCTCTTTATGTTCTTTTTTTTCTTTTTTGGCGTATAGATTCTTGTTCCCTTCCTCCATGCAATTTTGTTTTCATAACCCCTCCTCTTTCCTTATTTGAAATTGTAATCATCTCCAGGAATTGATGGGTCTTTGTATCATCCCAATTTTTCTGTCAACTTACAGTCATATTTGAATAATCAGTATTGTAATTGCATTGGCATTAAAGCACAGCCCTCAGTCACTGCTATACTTGTTAGACTTTTCCTTTCCTATTGTTTCAGTTCTGCATTTTAACCGTTTGTGTTAAAGGAGACTTTTTAGCTTTTGTGAATATTGTTTATTGTTCAAGTAAGTTAAAAATAATATCTTGTTTGTTTATTATTTTGTTGTAATCAAAAGAACTATTTTTACTGAAGCTTCCTTTTATTGTGAGATATGAAAATATTGTATCATATGACGTTTGATTTGTAATCATAGATCATCTCGTCTTCCTTTTGTTGTAATACATTATGCGTTGTATATACACATTTTTGTCCACTCTGAGTGAACGTCATCGGTAACGCGTTAGTATTATGACTATCAATTCCTTTAGGGAGAAGATAAACTGGAACTGTGAATTTTGTTGGGCAAAAGTCAATGTGCAGAATTTTTATTTTACCTGGTCTCCAGCTCGGTTTGTGTGATACTGGTGAGCGTAACCTTAATTTTCATTGCTGTGTGCTTTGTGTGGTCACATCTAGTGTCCCCAGTTCTTCACTCACGCACTGCCTGCTAAAAATAATGTGGAGCACCGTATAGTGTTGCTGATTAAGCCGTAAAAATTCAGCATCTCGTAATTTTGCGGTGCCTTTTATGTGTCGTCAAAATCGCATAGCTTGGTTGTTTTTCATATTTGTTCGATGTATTACAAAGAGATTGACATCTATAAAAGTATCATATTTCCTTATACATTTGTGGTAGACGTTAAGGAGCTTGGCCAGATGTGTGCCACACTTTTTTTCTTCCTGGCTGATGTGGCGATTAATGACATAAGAAAGTGATATCGAGAGAAACTAAATGTGGTTTAGATGAAAATCTGTGGGTTGATCTCTCTGTGAATATGTGCGAAAACACGGAGTCCAAATAAAGTGTATAATAAACGGGGCAATTCAATAAGTCCAGCAATTACAAGCAGTCTGAAGCAATGGAAAGGTCTTACAGGATTGGTGACGGTTTAGATTTTCGTATTAAGGAAAGGTTTTTAAAACGTATTTGTTATGGATTGGTTTAGTAATCCTGAAGAACATTTTCATCTGAACTTATTGAGTTTCTCATCTTTAAGGATATGATTATGGAAGCGCAGGAGGTGTCTTCTAATAATGGTTGGAATTGTGTATTAATTTGGATACCATAGATCACGTAACTATTCCTTGTATTTATGGTGAGATGAAATGGAATATGAAGAGCGAATATGTGTTGCGCTTGGTCATTGTAGTTGATATTTGCTCTTTTCGGAAGTGGTGTTACAATGACTGACAAAGTCGAATTAGTTACGGCCTTAAAATCGTTCCTAATTGTCTGACTGTAGGTATATTCAATAAAACTATAAAGAATCCTGGACTTTAGGGCAAGTGAGCTGAACCTTTTTTGCTTTGTACTAGAGATTTACTTTCTTCTGAAAACATGTCTGTTTCATACCATAAAATTTATCCACCGGAAAGGCTTTCTTGGCATAATTTCAAAAAAGACTGTTGAACCATTTTAAAGCTTTGTTTTCTTTCGTCAGTAATTTTGGCCTTATTTAGATCCTTTATGAGGAAGGCTTATCATAAAGTTTTTCGTTCAATCTAAAATTTGATGAAAAGGAATGTTTACGAA
>NW_018108293.1:0-26180 GCF_000183805.2 Loa loa | reverse complement strand
CTATTATGATTCAATTCTGTTTGATTAGTTATTTGAAATTTTGTCCTCATTCAATCAACACAGAAGTAATGGGTTTCAAGTGCTAGATGTGAGAGAAGTATAAGTGAGAATCATTATGGATAAGCTTACTACTGCTATTTATGAGACTTATGCATGTGAAAACTTTCAAGTGAAGAATGAGTGTGAGATTGGTATCGAACTCAAATTTCAAGGTTGGAGTGAAATTCATTTTCGGGAATAAATGTTTGGAGTTCAGATTATATGGAGATGTCTTCACTCTCTGATATTGGAAAAAAGTACAGGATTAGAAAAAGGAATGGAGCAATGCAATATACTTCCACTTTTTTTTTTTTTTTTTTGAAAAGATTTATAAATCACTCCTCTTCTGATTTCCATTTATATATCCCCGCGTTCGTCATTGTTTCCTTTTATCGTTAATGTTAACCAAGCTTTTTTTGTGATTTCATTTTGCAGCGAAATACTTGAATGTTAGGGTGGCAGTGATTGCATGCTACTGGTATCTTGCACTTAACCCGGACTCACCATCCATTTTCATTTAATTCTTGACAAGTACCATATCATTCTAAAATGTTCTTTGTCCTTTTTGACATTATACATATTTCTTAAATAAGGTATGTATATTTTAATCCATTTTTCATCAACTAATTCTTCCTTGTTTGCGTTGCCATTCAAAACAAACGGGTAGATAAATCCTGGTTGCAATTTTACAAAATATTATGTCAAAGAAGTACAGCTAGGATACAGCATGACTTCGATTTTTGATATTTTTTCGACTAGAGTTAAGAGAAGGAAGGAAGAAAAGAGGAATCACATTCGAGCGATTTAGGCCGACTTTTTCAGCTCTTCCCTTTTTAAAGGACTTTTTCTACTTATCATCAATTACATGACCTAAACTATGGACATCCTCAAATATCTCAAATGCAAATTATGGATAAATTTGAATCTTATAAATTGATGATTTTCTATGAACGTAGTAGTTTTAACCACACTTTGCTATATTTTATATTTAACATTGGGAAACCAATATATTTCTAATTGAGGTTGAGCATATTACCCGTAATAATGCAAATATTCGAGTGAGAGACGGATTTCTGCTTCGATGCTTAGTTCAGCTAAAGTGGTAGATTTGTATAAATTTTAGGACAGGTAAAAAGGTTTAGAATCCAAAAGATAATTGCTCAGAAAAGGTGTTTCCTCTTTGATTCAGAATGTCCATGCTGTTATTACCAACATGATCCTTTTTGCTCACTTTCTAATTACCTGTAACATATTAAGTGGTGTCCGCAGCGATTTTTTAGCGCAACAATACGTTTTTTCCACACTGTTTCCAATGATTTCCTTATATATGGTATAACGCGAGTAATCTGCAACTGACTCAGCAAATAATTACGACTTGAGGTGATAACTGGTGACTTTTGTTGAGTTTATTATAAGCATGGAAGATTGTTCCAAATTAACTATTTTTAATTGGTGTTGGAGCTGGACAAATTAATGCTTACTGAATTAATTGTTCCTTTCTAAATCATTAGGATTGCTGGGTATTTTTGGAGTTCGCAAAATGGTAAGTTGAGCAATTTTAATAATGGTAATTACAGGATTGTCAGTTGTACTTCGTGGAACATACGAATTATATGCTGATCAAATCACTAAAAGTTGGTCAAAGTAATATATACTATTACCCAAATTTAGTCAAACTTCATCTTCGACAAGGAATCAAGCAAATTTCAATCATGCTAATAATAAAACAAGCCATGAATTGCACTTGCACGTTCCCAGTTGAAATGCCACCCCTTTAAATTGTTATTAACGAACAATTTTTCAGGTTAATTCTGAATTTCCTTTTGTATTCACTGATGATATAATGATTTATTAACCACCTTTTCTGATAAAGTTCAATATTTATAAGGATTACAATTTACATCTATTCTCAAGTAGAGTTCTTTGACATGAAGCAAATAGGAACAGGAAAACCAGAAAATGTATCGTGCGAAAACATGCGTGAACCAATTTTCAAGTTCCATTATGTATATGTGAATCGAATTCTGTAGGCTTTAGATTTGATAGATAGGAAGGATTCTTAATTTAGTGCCTGCTAACATTTCTATTTGTGAACTTTCGAAGAATCTGCTATCGCAATAGTATGCTTAATGTGAGGGTTGTATGCTTTGTCTGACCTTATGTTTAGTTATGAATACATTAAAACATGTTCTGATGTACCTACACCACTGAGTTGTTGAAAATCCGTACAACGCGACGAATTACAATTGCAGTTACTCAATATTTCACTACTGTATGCTGCCTGTTCAGATCTCAGAGATAATTTTATTCTTGAGCCTGATTTACCCTTCATAGACATAACATTTTCTGACATCATTTATTTTATTAATGTCAAATCAATTGGCTCTCAATGGGATATACGACGATTTCGGGTTTGTTTTTGGCTTATCTCAAATTCTTGTCTTCAAAATTTAATTGATTTTTTAGAATTCAACACTTTTTAGGCCATGCTTATTGTGCTAATTCTTCGATCAAAAAATCTTTTGATAAACATCAAAAATTCTCCAAGTGCTGAAAAAGTTTTATAAAAAATTATTTCCAGATAAATGAGCATAGTAACTTGGTAGCAGTGGAAAAATTTATAGTTTATCAATCAGGAAAAGGTTTCTGCTTCAACTGTTTTCGGTTTCCCCAAAAAATCGCGATGAGATTATGTGTTCGTCTTACGTCGAGTAAAATCCTAAAGAACTTCTAATCATACTTTAGGAGTTATTTTGTAAAGGAATACTGAGAATTAAAATTATTAATAGGTAATCATGAAAATGCTGAACAATTCAACCAGTTCATCGTCGAGCTCGGTTTGAAGCGTTCAGTACTGCATACTTTCAATCGTCTTCAAAGAAATTTACTGTCCGAATGTTTGTTCGATTTGCTTTTCGGGTCTCGACTTAGTCTAGTCTAAATACTTTCAACTTTTGGAATCAAATTGAATCAACTTTTGAGATTAAAGTCAACAGTTAATTTGCAGGTCATTTAATCTACCCCCCAAATGGATTGAAGTCGATGGAATACATCGCATGCAAGCATGGTTTGAATCGTTTGCTATCGATGTCAATTAATGATGTTTACTGAATCCATTCGCAGGGTAATTGATCCTTTGTAGCTTTAACTAAACTAGAGCATTGACAGTGGAAAAAAAATTCACCTTTTAGTATCCAACAGAAATCTATGGAAGCTGTAAGCTAGTTCGGTTCATGGTAATTCAGATTAATTCTAACATTTAATATTTCGACATTAATTGCACTTTGAAAGAAATCACTGCAATTTGTGTATTGACGAGTTTCAGGAAATGGGAGCCACTTCCGAACTGTATTTAACAAATCTGCGGATTCGTAATGGCTCAACACGATTGCTCCATTTGGATTTTGTAGGTGATATTGGTATGCTACGGAAACAAACTTATGCTGATTTATCGACAAGGAATATACCCACTTTCGGTAAGTGGAAGCTCACTTTAAGAATGAAATTTTCGAAACCATAATCGGCAGCCTTATAATACTAGATTTGTGCCAAATAATTTTTTAATGTATTGATTCAAAAAATGATGAAATTTCTCGAATCACTATTGTCAATGAATTCGTCATTCATAATCTAACCTTCGCGATTTCCCTTAAGAAATATAACTTCCAGATCTGATTTGTGCCTATAGGAGAAACTTTCCTCTGCAGTGTTAATTTTCGACCTTTTATTTGGGATTTACTGATTTCGCTTATCAACCTAAAATATTCACCATGAATGTTTCATCTTTTGCACGCGGCTTATGTTACGGGTTCTTCCAATCCAGCGGCTGAACACCGTGACTTTCCCACTGATTTTGAACTCTTTTACAGTAGTAACTCCACTCAGTTTCAGCTGGCATTCACAATACATAACACAACATCAACTTTTTATATTTGCCAAGCTTACCTCTGGGCAAGATTATTTTGACGTTACCTAAAATAGACAGGCTACAGGTGATGTGAGGCAATTATATACACAAAATGTTCCAAATACTCAGTTAATAATGTCACACGCGTCATCAGAACATACTGTTCAATTCGACAACTGCTTCTGTTGGGAGAACAACAATAAATGAAACTGATTGATTCCATTCTGAAATGGAAATGGTCGCTCAGTTGGTACTATAGGTGATGAAATTCGGAAGAAAAACGAAATACCGACAACGGTACGCCCAACTATACTGTTGGCACTCACGCATCAATGGTAAATATTGCATTGCAAAATTTTCATGCAGTGGTCACCAACTAAATTAATATATAATTTTTTGGGATAGTCTCCAGCTCCTTGCTTCTCAGAATCTCCATTTAAGTTTATAAAGTTTATCTACTCAAAGCCACTCCAGTAATAGCAATAACGGTTGACGGTACTGCGGGGAATTTGCCTCAGCAATTGAAAAACCGAGAACACATATCTATGCGCTGATTGTCTGAACTGAGTTGCAACACATAAAGCATGTTAAATGGATACTAACTTTGAAATAATGAAATTTGTAATCCTCATTACATTTCTGTTTATATTTCTCAGATGTGATCACAGGCTAAACAGGATTAAAACATTGAGGCTGTCACAGTGACGGCCGAACAGTTCATAATTCTAGTCAAATTTTCCCTAAGCTGCGACATTAACCCGTTATTTACTAATACCATTGCTGTAATAGTGCAGTGTACCGTGAAGAATACCCTATTTATTTGAGAATTAAATGATTTACACCGCTATTTTAGTGTTTCTCAGTAGCAAGACTAGCAAGGATAAAACCTTTGCATTTTTCAACTATTTTTATTAGGCTTATTTGTTCTGAGATGAAATTTGCTTCGATATTTGCCTGACAGCTTCATAAGTTCGCGCTTAAAAATGATGACAGGGAGTTTACGACAGAAAATATGACTCCAAAGCTACAATAACGACCAGGACACAAAAATTTGAGACGTTTTCTTTCATTGTGCATGTGTGACAGCATTTGATTTTTTTACTTAAAAGACATTCTTAAAAAGATGATTTTATTTTCCAGAAGCAATATTTCACCCAGCCAACTTTCCCACACTTCAAACTCCACGTGCGTATGGTTTTGACAATCACATTTCCTTTTGGCTCGGATTGGTATAATTTTTGTCTAATTATATGCAGTAATCTTTACAGAAGAAATACGCAGAGAATACGAAAAAAAATGTACTTCCGGTCTACGAAAGCTTAAATTGACTGTCGCAAATGATGGCGCAGTGAACGACTTCTGGTGACTTTTGTTGAACTTGAGGACAAATTTCACGTTCGATATTCAACAAAAACTAAAAAACAATGAGAAAATATTAAACAAACATGAAAAAACACTCATATCTTTTATGTTATGGAAACCCGCATCTGTATTAGTAATCGACTATTTGTCACTTCATTTTAATGCATATAGAAAAACTTGGTACGCGAACATGATATATGGTCAAGAACATTGAAAAATTAGTTTTGGTCCTCTCTAGTTATCGATAAGACCAACTATAGCGGCAAAAAATTGTCAGCTTAGTAAGTACTAGATTTCTAGTTGATTTCTGAAAGCAGTGCATCTCGAAAAACTGAGCTTTCCCGCATCTAACCGGAAAATAAGAGGGAAGGGGAACAGACTTAATATTTACCATATGTTTCAAAAATGCTGCAGGAAGCTTTCAAAGATTAACTGCCGAGTGCAAAGAATTTAAACCATTATAAATAATCTCCATGGTGAAACAAGTAGACAAAATGTCCCGGCATGCGGTGACACGGTTGACGTGTCAAATTTTTCGTTGGATAACATATTTGATATGGCATAAGTAGTTGGCTAATTATCTTTGTTAAAAAGTCATTGACATTCTTTCAGGTTTATCAAAGATATTAAAAATGACATGAAGGAATCAGAAAAGAAGCTTGATGGGAACATGGCGAAGACGCTGGATATCACTCTTCCAAATAGTACTGACAGTGAATTATTCTGGGAGACTAACATTCCCGAAATTGATGAAAACGAAGAAAATACAATGCTCGACGTTGATGACCGTATTTATGACAACGAAATGGGAAACAGGCGAGGAACAAAGGAAGAGAAGGACGTTTTCCAGCTTCCACAACAGGTTAATACAGAAAAGAATATCGCCACAAGTGCAGCTGTTGATCATAGCGAAATGACCTCACCACTGAGTGCCACATTAAGATCAAACTTTACGTTAATTGTGATGCAGTTAAAAATATTTATAAGCTTACTTGCTTCTTTCCATGTATATTTGAACTTTAGTATTCCTTAACGCTATGATTCGATCACGAAATTTCCAAGTTTATTTCTAATGTAAACAACTTTGATAATATCTAGTATCAAAAGTAAACATGACTCAGCAAAAATTCAGAAGTTATCAACTGAATCACGCCAATTCCTAAAATACTATGTTAATGGTATGACGGGGTATTGTATTTTCATCAAGCGTTCTCATTTCGAGTATTTATATTACTGATATCGACCATGCCGAAAGTCTGAAAAGAATTTTCTAAAAATTAGTGTGAGACCTTCCCTTCCGCTTCCGCCTCCCTCAATCAAATAAATGAAATCCATGTGGAATGTTTGTTAGTTGCGAAGTGACATTACATGTTGTGGTGTTTATTCCAGGACGGCTAAAAACTTTTGTCCACCACTGTAGACAGATCACTCAACAAGAGAGGAACCAGTAAAAAAGTTAGCAAATCGAACAAAGTCACTGTAGAATCATTGTTTCGTATTAAAATCATTTCATTCTCAAGGAAATGAAAAATGGACATAATGCGTCGGATGATGAGTCACTATGTCCCCCGATTTCTTCAAATGACTAAAACTACTGATTACCTCAGCACCTCACGATTTATTGGAAAGCATGTACAAGTATGGAATAAAACTTTAAACAATGAAACATGAAAAATGCATTCCCAATATATCCAAGCTGGCCAATCGTGCTGTGGGAATATCACACCGTTAGAAATTGAAAGATAAAGTTTGAATGATACATATGCAGCAGTGATAAATAAATATGGGAGTAACTCAGTCGCACAACCTTGCTATCAGGCAATACCTCTCACAGGTCTAATACTACTGGATAGTTACCTTTTACATTGGACAACAATCTGCAACCTGCAACTGACGCATTAAATGGTAATCACAGCTGATGCAACCCTTCTTTTACAGCGAACGTCTTATCCCCCATACGCTAAACAAACACACATACACGCACATGCATGCACACTGAAACTGCTACTGCAACTTTGGCTTTAAATATATAATTAGCAGTGAAAACAATCACAGCAAATGAAGGCATAGATGTGACAAAGAAGGATTGTAATTGTTGCGAGAAAAGAGAAGGGGGTTGCAGAGAAGAAGAGACTTTGGACAAGTGTTAAAGGAACAGAGGAGAGAAAAGAGCAACCGATGGAGCAGCAGATAGTATGGCTCGTGAGTATAATAATCTGAGATACACAAATGGTTGCACTGGGGGGTCTGATAGAGTGATACAGTCACAACTGTCATTTTTGGTTGTGCAGTAGCTGGCGCGGTGCCAACGAACAATTCTCCGGACTCGATTTGTTTCGCAATTTTGTTTGGGATGAAGAGCGAGGTAAGTTGGGTGTGGTGTACTGTTAGGAGTGGTGCCTGTGGAATTTTGGTGCTCCCGGATTGCTTCGATATCCTTTTAATGGATTTTTTGGACAGAGGGAGAAGCAGGGTCAACCGTTTACCAACCTTTATGGAATGTTTGGTCATGTTAAAAACAAGATTATCAATTATAATGAGGAGTTATTTTGTCGGCTACCAAGAACCTTCGTGATTCATATTGCAGCAGTTCATCTGTGTATTTCTTTGGATGTTTTGATGTGAGATTATTTTCATATGCATTATTGTCACTACTTGGTTACTTTCGTCTGTTTAATTGTTTCTGTATGCATTTTGAAGTGCTTTTATCGGAATGTTATGTCTGTACTTTTTTTTAAAAATGAGAGGGTGGAGTAATCTACAAGGAAGCTTACAAATGGCTTGCAGATGACGAATTGTTAGATTCAGTGACGCATAGTGTGTATGAACTTAACCAAGGCGGTAAAGTTCCTATAATCGATATCGGTGCTATTGATTCATGTCAAGAGCTAAACGCTTCGCCGTTAGGTAACTTTTTATATGTAGGTTTATTTAACAATTGTATGGATAAACAGACGGTCCATGCTGTTTTGCTGGTCGATTTTTCCCACAGCTGATGATGTTAATTTTGAATTTATTCGATATGACGACACTCGACCAGCTTTGATTGAGTTTCGCATCCTTTTTTCATGGTGAATTAGTTAATTTTGTTAGTCTCAAGTGTTCCTCAATTCTTTAATTATATAGCTTACTGTTATAGTACAGCCTTCCGTTATTCCTGTCCATGACCCACGCATTGTCTTTTCGCGTATGCGTAAGAAAAGTTCTTGTTAGAAAAGTAGGAATTTGACTGGTAAAACCGTGTTCTATAGTCGTCATATCTATAAAAAGTTTCTTATAAAGATTAGCGTTCATCGGAAGCTGTTTTCTGTACATTAAAGCTATGAGCAAAAAATGACCATTTACAAAATATATTTTTTGTTTGCATCAAACTGGCTTAGGGAATGAGCAGTCTTACTTACAGTTTATTGACATGTTTCCAGTAAGCTTTGTTCTTGCCCCTGTACTTGCGCAATCGATATTTCTTTACATTCGTGGCTTACATTTACTCAAACATTATTTCTAATGATTGAAATCACTGCTGTATTTGTTGTATGGTTACTTTAAAGGAACAATTCACGGAACATCACTTTTAACGGTGCATTCCCATGATTATTATCTTAATGACGGAACTATTTATTGTTGTTTTTTCTTTTGCAGCTCTTATTTCGAATGAAGAGCGATTAAGCTAAAAGTTAATTGACAGAGCAGAGGGGGTTTCGATGACCGAATACAAACTCGTAGTAGTTGGTGATGGTGGTGTAGGCAAGTCGGCCTTAACCATTCAGCTGATCCAGAACCATTTTGTTGAAGAATATGATCCGACAATTGAAGATTCCTACCGCAAGCAGGTTGCGTTCTTGTTATTTCTCAACTACACTGCGTTTCTAATGCTCACTTCTCAAGTTGGTTATGATTACCCCAATGTGCTGTCTTGCATTTTGCAGGTTGTAATCGATGGCGAAACTTGTCTACTGGATATTTTGGACACTGCTGGGCAAGAAGAATACAGTGCAATGCGGGACCAGTATATGAGGACTGGTGAAGGCTTTTTGCTGGTATTCGCCGTTAATGAAGCAAAAAGTTTTGAGAATGTTACTCAGTATCGTGATCAGATTCGAAGAGTCAAAGATAGTGATGAGGTAAGCTGCTTTCTTTCATCAGCTTATGCTACAATGAATTCATTTTATCCTATGCATGGGTGAGTACATGTTGTTTACATATATTTATACTTAAGTAATGGGAAGTATACGGAATACAGAATTAAATGTGCGAAATATTACTGCAGGTGCCGATGGTGCTTGTGGGTAACAAATGTGATTTGGCGCAAAGGACAGTAGAGTCACGTGCTATATTGGATGCATCTCGCTCACTAGGAATGCCTGCCGTGGAGACGTCTGCCAAGACACGTATGGGTGTGGATGACGCATTCTATACATTGGTTAGGGAAATACGCAAACATAAAGAAAAGCAGTGTGTCAAACCTCGAAAAAAGCGTAAATGCGTAATTATTTGAAATTTTTGCAATTATTTGGGCATCTCCCAAGTTATACGGTTTGCGTAAATAAGCTCAAGAATTCCTAGTGTGCGTGCTTTGATTAACTTGCATTGTTTTCTCTTAAAAAGCACTTGTTTAACGTCTCAGTGTAACGTATGTGGAAAGGGAATGATTTCTCATCTTCTTGATTTGAGCACTATCCTTTACAAAGTAATTTTTACCGGTACATTTTTATGATTTGCTTTCCAGTTTGCCAGTACGGTTGTATCTTCGCTGACTTCATTTTGTTGGTTTATGTAAAACTGCCAAATTGGCACACTTTCGATATTGCATCAGTTCTGCAAATTGTATAAATGTGTGATTTCTAATTCCTGACCACGGTAATCAAAGATTTAGGAGCAGTAACGGTGAGGAACTAGAATAAATTATAGAATAAATTATCGGATATAATGGAACTTTACATTTTTCGTGAGAAAACATTTTTTTTTTGCTGTTCGATTCAATGCGTTTTTTTTCTTCAAATTAAATATTATAAGCTGTCAATTTAACAATTAGTAGCGTTTGTGGACGGTAACAATTCCTATCGCTCATATCACTTCCGCTTATTGCGGCATGTTTATTTGCTGTTATAGAATACTATTATATTCGAATATGGTTTTTGCAAATTCTGCATGTTAAGGAATGATACGTATTTAATATTGTTGCCGGTGGGCTACTTTTGTTACTGAACTTGAATACTTTGCTTTCAAATTTTAGTGCTGTATATTGTTGGTAAAGTCCAGTTTTTATGCGCGTGTTTTATAGACGCCATTTCGTGGATTACTTAACGAAGCAGTAACAGCTCTTTCAGATTCCTTTTTTCTTTGTTTTCCTTTCTTTCGCAAATTCAAAATGTCTTCAAAAAGGTGTTTCAGACAGATTTGTGTTTGGCTTACAATGATGCAATGCAGGTTTTATTATGATAGCTCATTTTACTCTCAGTTATATGCCGCGGAACTACAAGCCTTTGAAAAATTACTGAGAATTTTGAATTGATATTAACGTGTAGTTCACTTTTGTTGAGGTCGAATTGGTGTGGTTGTTTGCTAAACAGGTCCAGAAACTTTGGAAATTAATAAGCGGTCATTTGATTCAACGTAATAATGATCTTCTGCTTTCTTATGGCCAATTTTGTTTGCTTTTTCGGATTTCAATGTAGAAAAAGGTGTTAGACCCTAAGTAACACGAGTTACCTTAGGATATTGAGTAATCATTTCGATTTACAAGAAACATTGTTGGAGATATATGGAAAACTCCATTGGTCATTGGACACTGAAATAACGTAATAATGCTGCAATTACCCGGTGTCTTCCTCATGTTGTTTAATTTTTTTAATACTTTTCCGTTGTTGACCGTTTTGCTCTCGTGTTGAGTATGCAGTTCTGCTATCGTATAACAGCGGCGATTTTCAAGTGGTTTGTCTAGTTTTTCTTTAGGTATTCCTAGCGACAGGTGGTTCGTTACTCTGATCTTAGGAGTCAATAAACAATTTGAACACGTTGACAGTTTTTCATTTTACAGTTAAGTAGTGAAGAAGAAAATTGAAAATGTCCCTTAGAGAGTTGTCAAGGAAGAATAGGTAATATAGCTTTTCTTTTTAAGGGATTGTTTTGTGAATGTCATTTTTCGGAACTGTATTGGTGCAGTACTGTTGGAATTTCGAATTATCCGTGACGTCAAATTTAAAGAATGTTTTCGTCCTTATCGGCTTTATTCCGTACGTAAACAGAATATATTATTGAGAAGTAGTGTTTTAATGCTTTCAAATTTAGACCCTGAAAAAGCTCATCGGTTGTTCCTTTACAAAACTGTTTAGATTGGAGTAAACATAACGTATATATGCTCTTTCAGCACGATCTGTTCAATCTTTTCTGTTCATATGAATATCTGTTCTTTTTATCTATGATACTGATGGAGTACATATGTATGAGTATGAGGTGTATACGTACATTATCAATTGTGTCATACTTTGCGCATTTTTATGATGTAATTGTTTCTGTTCCGTGTTAACTTTGCATTAAAAGTTTGCTCACTGCAACTGCTGTTTCATAAATGCATTACTGTCCAATCTCGCCCGTATATTTCGCTTCATTCTATTTTTTTTTCTTTTTTTTAGTACTGAGTGTACGCTTGGTAGAAGGATAATTCATGTTAAGGGTAGAATTTTCCGCATTAACTCTGCTTTACATCGAAAGTTTTTAGACGAAATTGCTCTGTAAAATTATGCATTACTAAATGGAAGGAAATATAAGGAAGCAGCATCACTCGTAATAATGTTGGTGACCATGAATTCTGAGATTATTGTTTCTTTCAGATGACTCGCAAAAGAAGGAGTGCTGATGTTTCCGGAAACTGTTGGGGAGGTCGCGCTTCCGATGCACTCGATGGTGGTAAGTGACAGAGATGTTGTTTCATTAGTGAATTAGATTAGATGATTTTTAAGAGGATTGACAGGGACGTTTCGAGAGATCCGTTGGAATAAAATTTGCAAGAAAGACATTTTTAGAAGTGGGTAATATATGGAGCAATGAATACATGAAGGATTTTAACAAACGATATGGACATTTTGAATATGATGTGAAGTATGGATCGCTTTTTCTTTTAATTAAAATCTTGGTTCGCATTTGGTTATACTGTGGTATGTCCGACATATGGGTTTCATTTTCTTTTGTACCCTGACGGATTTATGGTACTCGACAAGATTCGTTTTAAAAACACTGTTTAAGGTATTAAGTAAATGTTTGCTGAAGAAAGATCTCTTTTAAGTGTAAAAAATCAGCGCCACTCTTCTCATATGGAGAACTCGTTTTGATTTTTTTTTTTTAGATATAAAGGAAGGAAGTTGGACCAGCGATTCAGTATTCCAAGTTTTTATGAAAAGAACGAACTGGCTATAGAGACTGAAGAACTTGAACACAGCATGGAATATCCTTCAGAACTTATTGAATACATGAAACAAGTTGCTTGCATTATCAGGAATGATCCTTCTGTGTTAGGTAGATTGAAATTTTAGTGTTAGTTTAGTGTTAAATTTTAGTGTTAATTTTAGTGTTATTCTATTATTTCATTACCTGAGGTTGCATAGAGAGTATATGAAAATTTACTTTATGGTATGGTTTGATTATACTAGAAGAAGCTCATATATTTCTAGGTGATTTACAAAGGAAATGTTTGGAGGAATGCCAAAATTCTGAAATTTCTTTGTGCAAATTCAGTACATCTTGTTTTCTAATTGACGAAATCTTCAACGGCTGCCGCGACGCTGCAAGGCAGTGGATGTTTAAGATTGTGCAGTCGAGAAAAGAGATTTCGCTGCAGCTCCTCTGCACACCGTGGGCCTGTCACACTTTGGAAACTTTGCTTTCTTCTCTGTCTAACATCCTAGATATTGAGGTATGTACCTTTTTAATTGGTCTTATTGGCAGTTACTGAACTGATTTCCACTTCTTTAGTTGATTGGAAATTACGGATAGATATTGTTTGGTCGAAACTTCTAGTTTCAAGTTAAAACTGTTTACTTGCTTATGAGATCTACTTGTTTTAGCATATGAATTTTGTCCATTTTCGAATGCAGCAAATATTTAAATATTCCAGCATGATTGTGCTCGTTGTGCGATTTCTCAAGAACATTAAGTGTGTCGTATTGAATGCACCTTGCTTCTTGAGTAATTTCTCATTATTGACTATTATTCATTCCAGATCATTGTTCATTGGGTGGATCTAGTTTTAGAAAATTGGATTCAGCTAATATCTGACAGAAATGCCACCCATTTTATTCGTACCCTTGCATATCACCTCGTTGGTCTCAAAAAGAAGAGATCGGAAAAGATGGGAAAATGTTTAGCGAAGGATGTTTTGTCCAAAAAAGTACAGATCAACCAAGCAGCTAAAGAAAATTTTGAAAGACTTGCAAGTGTGGCCCTGGATTACGCTTCAGTGAACGGTAAGTGGGACAAGTGGATAATTTTAATGACATTTTCAGTTTCATGGTTTAACTCTTAGAACTTAAAAATTAAAGTGGAAATTGATCTACACTCAGACTTTTGATCTGGTATTTAATGTCAATCGCAAATATTTCTTTACAAATGGAGCTTACAGTCATGTTGGACAATGAATCAGTTTCTTTGGTGCTGCAAGATGTGGTCGAATGTGATACTGTTTATCAAACTGGCTATCTTCGAAAATTTGTTGAAGCAGCTTGCAGATGTCCTGATTCCGTTTTAAAGCAGTGGAAGGGAAAGCAGGCTTCTCATTTATGGGACGTTATAGTGCAGAAGGTTTGTATTACAAGTGTTTAAGTAGGGCTTTGGACTAAATTCGTTGCATTAGTAAATTCGCATTATTTGTAGGTTGATGAGGATCTCCGTCGAATTTTATATCATTCCGTTCTACAAGGCAGGTTGTTCGATCTCTCATTACATATGTTCGCCAATTTTCCTATGCAAAAATATATATTATCAGTAAGATCTAATGAACTGGTACGTATTTAGTAGTTTCAAGAAAGCTACTGTAAGTCTACAAGAATCGGCTTTCGTGCTAAATAATGAAAACACGGATGGCACGGGTTGAATCCCTTTGTTTTCGTTTGTTTCAAACGAGTTGATCTAGCTAGGTAAATTCATTTGGAGAAATTAAAGATTTTCAAACATTTCGGTTTCTAATTTCTCACTAGTCATCAAATGCACCATTCCAATTTATCTAATTAAAGATTCCAAACCTGTTAGAGATAAGAGATTTTAGACTTTCTTGTTCTTGTTCATCATGCGATCCCAGTACTGTCGATTTTTTTTTTTTTTTTTTGTCAAATATGCTGCAGGTCGAACGACTATTTCAGATTGTTAACATTTTTGACGAGCTAATGGATCACTTCACGGATATTTGCGTTAAATCTAAATGGCCTGTTATTACTGCACTGGTTCAAATGGCTCGCAATAGAGATGAAGTGGCTATTGTCAAAAAATTAAGGAATTATTTCAGATGTCGGTCTATATCTGCAAGACCAGCATTTGTACCATGTATATTCACTCTTACTTGCCAGACTTCTGCACAGTGTAAATTTTCCAGTGGTTACTTCATACCTTTTACAGTTGACTGGTTTGTTGAAATACCCGTAATTTTACTCGTTCATTTGATTTTAATAGGTCTGTTGTAGTTATGGGGACTTTTGATGTTGTGAAAGGACAATTACATGGCTCCCTTATTCTTCAAGAACTTATAAATTACGAGCATAATAAAAT
This sequence comes from Loa loa, assembly GCF_000183805.2. Classification (NCBI taxonomy): domain Eukaryota; kingdom Metazoa; phylum Nematoda; class Chromadorea; order Rhabditida; family Onchocercidae; genus Loa; species Loa loa. The sequence goes on along the minus strand of NW_018108293.1, from coordinate 11,119 downwards.
GGTGGTTATGTCAATGAAATCGCTAGCGGGTACAACAATTCTCGAAATGGCCCAAAATAAGAAAGGCAGTTTCCTGTTGCAAACTCTCTTTAAATCGACTACTGTTTCGCGAACTGATAAAGAACTGATTGCCAGACCTTTGAAGGTTATTACTTCATTAATTAGGAAGTGACTTTTATGAGAATGTAGCTTAGTAATGCAATACCCAGCAGTCATTTTATGCCTTTTTTACAGGTAGTGTTTCTCAAAGCGACAGAATTGTTTTAGAAACTTAATGGTTCTTGCGGATATTGAACCCGGATTCATATCTGTAATAAATTATTTATTAATTACAGCTGAAATGGCATGAAGTGATAACTAATAATGTTTCAAGCCATGTATTCGACGTTCTCTGGATAAATGATCTTTATAATATCGCGGAGAAAGAGGCATTAATGAACGCTTTGTCGAGAGCAGTGATTGAGGTACAGTTCCTTCTCTCAATCCACAAATCTGAGTGGCACTGAGACTGCATTTGCATATCTTCCTATATTTGTGAAATGACATTTGCACAATTTTGTAGCGTAGTGGAAGTTGATTCCCTTTAAGCTTTATGTGGAAGTTTTCCATGTTATTTGTGCTATATAACGGCCTGTATAGTGCAGCAGATGTTAAACGGTCATTTTAGAGGTCGAAAAAAAAGTCACGCCGCTTTCATTGCCACGAAGGATTCCTAGTTTTTTCTTTTTTGGTAGCTAATGTTACTCTTACTAAGCTAGGTCTCTTACGGAGTTCAGGATGCTTTTGTAAACTTACTGTTCCTATAAGGTAAGGGACGATTAATTTACGCTTTTCAGAATCATTGCAAAACGTTGCGTCTGATCTGCATGAAGTTAAATTTGCGGAAATTTAAAGAACAGCGAATGGAATGGCTAAAAGATGCGAAAAAAAGACTTGTGAAATAAACGTTATTTCAGCTTTTTGTTGTTTGAAAAGGAAATAAATTGTCCAAATTTCTTGATCCGCATTTAGTTCCCATCTGAAAGGAAGTGAATTATACGACCTTATAAAGACTGGAAAATATAAAAGAATTCTGCTTTCATCTCCGATAGGATGAAAAAAAGTAACTCAGAACTTGTCCCAGAGGTAACTATTTTTATCAAATGATGTGCCACAGCTTTTTACAGGATAGGAATAAATGATCCACTATTCTCGCGTTCCTTGACAAAAGCATGAAAGCCAATATGAGAAGAGATGAGTCACACAATGCCATTAAATACATTTACAGTTCATATGCGATCGATGAAGTCACTTCGCTAATATGTCCCTCGGTTAATTGCTGTTCAGATGCATTACCACCACTTATGTGCAGTACGTTACAGACTGCAACCTCTACTTCATTGGCAATTGCCGCCGCCTCGTGTTCTGTCGCTCCTTCAGCATAAATACGCAGCACGTCTTCGGTACCGGATGGTCTAAAATGAAATACTAAATGGTCTTAATGTAGAGTGATACAACTGCATTTCATATTCCTGCTTGCCGACTCAAAATCTAGATAAAGAAAAAAAAAACTGACCGGACAAATGCGCGCCCATCATCGTACTTCGAAACAATGGTATCTATCATTTCTTGCAGTTTTCGCGGTTCCACACACGTTGTTTCATCAGCACTCATTTGAAATGCCGTTCGATTTCCAACCTATTTGTCATCCTCATGAAAGACAGAATATCTATGTCATTTGGCTCTACTTCGGTACCATATTTCAGGTTAGTTTATATTTCCGGCAGTAAAGCAACTAAAAAATTTAGAGTGGATGATACAGAAATAGAAGGGAGATATGTGGTTTTTTTTCGGGGAAAAAATCACTTTTAGTTTTCTTTGCACATTTGGTAATTCCTTATATATATTATTCCAGTTTTCTACCGTCCAGTCATAATGTTTTAAAAGCATTTCAACGGCGAACAAATCCGTCATCGCATCACCCATAACTGTATTCAGCAATTTGGAGAAATAAAGTAGCCTCTTGATTTGAATTGTTTGGTCACTTTCATCCTTGTGAGTGATTATTGTCCTGGAAAATTGCTTTTCAGTTCCTAATACCCTAAAATACTACAGGATTTTTACATCTAAAACATTGATTTGCGCGGAGTTTCAAAAATTGATCAGCTAACATCTAATAAACAAAAACAAACTAAAATAAGTAGAAAGTATGAACTGCTGCTGGGATGTATTTGACAATGAAGAGTAGTTAACAATGGAATGGTAATGAAACCAGCCAATAACCTTATAATATCATAGAATCGAGGGCTAAAATATACAGTTCCATGTCCATTTGATTCGAAATATACCGCAATGTCATACTTTGTCGCCTCTCTCTGCAGGTTTTTAATGCCTGTTGCAACACAACATACATGAACACCCTAAAATTATTGAAAAGTCAAATGAATTGAAAAATGACTGCGCTTCCGCACATATGAATAAACAATACCTTAGTGTGTTAAATTACATATTTTAGATTCTCAGCAACTGTTTTGGTGAATCTTATAACTGTGATGCAAAACACCTTTTTCAACATTTTGGAACATACATCACAATCCAATGATATGTAGGTACGAACTGGAAATAAATAATTCTACATTTACACTTACCATTTCGTCTCTTAGGAATTTGGTGGAGTTACCATTTGCATAACCTGTTTGTATTACTGATACGGTAAACACATCACTGAGTCCCGCACCACTAACCTGCTGCAAAGGATAGATTCAAGGTTTTTGCCTTCTAGATGGGTTGTCAAATCCTTTTGAGAAAAAGAAGTGCGTACCTCTGTAATATACTTCGCGAAAAGAGCTGCTATTTTATCACCATCAATTAAAACAAAATCATTCGAAGTATCGCGATAGAAATAAACAAGACGATCGGCATCACCATCAAAAGCGGCACAGCGTTCAAAAGCTTGTATTTTGTCGAAATTGCGTGGAAATTTCTTTTCTATTTTAACATAGTCTGCTCCACACTAAAAGCGATATCTTAGGCAAAGAAAAGTCGTAAAATATTAAGTTTGTGATAATTACTCCATGTATTGTGTTTTTGCTTTTCAGATGCTGTCACATTACTGTCAACAGTCCCGTCAAATTTCTTTTTCAGAGCTATTCATTTTCATTTGCGACTAACCACTCTTTTTATGTAAACCAACCATATATCGTTGATTAGGTTATACCTATGTAATAATAATGTCATATTCCCAGACAAGCTGTTCATACATATTTATGAATTTAAATATCTCAACGTTTATTAGAACCATCACGTTTTATAGAATCAAGCTGGATGTTTCGCATACTCACTTGGCTCAGAAACAAATATAATGTTCAGTCGTACTTCTGACACCAAATGCTATGGTTGAACGAAATTAAGTGAAAAATCAAAACTTCTATTACATCCTCATACCCGAGATCAATTCTTGAAATTTGTTAAACCCTATAGGAAATTGTAATGATAAGCACATTTCACTTACACGATCGTCTACTTTCAATCAAAAATGAAGGTAAATGATGCCAACTAAATCTATAAGCTGCTGAATAGTATGAAAATGAGAAAGCCACAATCTTTATGTGCACAATCCTTACATAAAAGATACCTGATCATTGAGGTGTGCTTCTTGACCATTCATTAAATTGACAACCAGAATCGACCACCTCCTGCACATAAAGGGAAACTTTTGAGCACCAACACCATTTGCACAATCCAAATATAGTGTTGGGTTATATGCTTTTCCACATCGTGTAACCTGTTGTAACCTGTTGTACCGCTTTTCAAATTTGAAAGACTTGTTTGTGGTCAGCAGTTGCAATTTAAAGTTATCGGTTTGAAGAATAACTTGTAATCCGACACAGTCCAGAACAGATCACATCAAATAATTTTTTTGTGTGAGGGCTTACCAAATTCAAACCAGCAAGAGCATTGTGCACTTTTTCATAATATCCGACCTCAGTAGGGGCACCATATGCAGAATCATTCTGGCAGCGTACTATATAGTGCAACTGAGGAGTTGTTAGTAGACCTGAAATTATGTTTAACAGATTTAAACAAGTGTGAAAATTTCTCAACCGAAAAATGAAGTTATGACGTACTAATGATTACAGTGGCTGGACCTACTTTATAACGAAAACTAGGGTATTTTGACATTTTTTTGCTGGTTCCGAAAGTCATGGCTTTAACATCCTACTGTTTATGTAACCCTCAACCAAAAATGCTGCAATGCAGAGAGTTTCTCCATGATGGTGCAACTGTACAAGGAACACACTAAACATATCAACCTCTCAAAAAAGTTTTAATATGCCAGCTGTTCACATTATTCAGTTCATAGATTCGCTTGTCACTGTCGTATCACCTTGCTTTAATCGGCCAATATAAGATATGACGTGAATAGATTCCACAGGTATGACTTAAGCAGGAAAATTTAGCACTACGATTTATCCTTGAATGATGGTTATATGTATCTTGCTTGTCTATAAATAGTAGTGAAATCTTCTACTTCAGTTCAATGGGATATGCCATCCAACAATAAAATATTAAATTGATCACCCAGTCTTCGACCACCAACTCTGGCACATTGCACTCCATAGAACGCGGCTTCTTCTATATATTTCGAACTTGGACGTGTATCAATGGCTGTAAAAACACTGGCATTTCCACCAATTCTTCCACTGAACTGTCGTCGAAATTCTTGTAACTTTTTCAGAAATTCACTGTCGCTGAACGCAAAAATTTCGCTTTCCACGATTATTTATACAAACATCAGGCAATGTTTCACAACATAAATGAGTAAACGATGAGTAAGACTCAGAGAAGCTGCAAATGGTAAGGAAAAAAGACCTGGCATTAACAATCAAATTTGCATAGTTCTCCCATGTAGCGTCCAACATGCCTCCCATCGGGTCAATTATTTTGACTCCATTATCTTCCATCGGATTGTGTGATGCCGTTATCATTACACCTATAGTTTGATCTAAATACCTGAAATATGGAGTGTAGAAAACACTAACTCAACCACTAAATAAATGAACTTTGTTTTGAGACAGGAAAAAATGGAAGAAAATGCAAAAGGTTAACAAATATCTAACAAATTGAATTTCAGCTATTCGAACTTTTTTTTTTGCAATGCTAGCATTATCAGGTAATAAAAAGTTGGCGAGTACAGGATATTTTATTGTGGTATTGTCTATATTTATATGTGTGGATGATACTGAATTAATAAACTGTCAAGATGGAATACCTCGCACGGATACCAGCCAGATATCCAACACGAAATACAACAAAAGGCAGATAGGTAGCATTAGCTCGAAAGCCGGCTGTGCCATAACTAAATTTTTTCGTGGGAGAAATTGGTACCCTTCGCCCATTATGGTCAGTATTACTTTCTCGAGTATATATTTCTGGAATAATTATTCCAGTCATCTTCAACACAGGTCCTGAAACTTTCACTGGTAGTTAGCAAACAATTATTAAATATTTCCAGTCAAAATAAAAATAATGCCGACGGCAACAACACCAATGCCACTGATGTAACACAAAGGCATGATCCAATTTTGCACCAATAATGCCACCGATATGCAACGGATAAAAATGTATAACGTTTTAAAATTGAAAAAAAAGGAAAAAATAATTACAGATTTGTAATATAAACATCATTTCAAAAAGATGGCGAAAATAAGTCACTCCAACAAATTCTATGTCGTCCTTTCAAAGACCTCACTCATATGACAATGATTTGCACGTTATTCGCCTGTGCTTTTGTTCCCCACTGTCCAAAGTTACCTTGACATATACCGGTTCATTAAAATTCCATAAAAGATGCACAAAGAAGGAGCCACAAGAGGCATCTTCTCGAGACCGAAAGTGAACAGTTGAAAGCGAATTAAGAACAGCGTTGCAGTGCATTCCTCATGTTTACATGATACCAACGATCAAAATCAGACGTATTTAACCAATCCCTTTCGGTATACCTCTTTCTTCTTGAGAAATAATTTCATTATAAAATAGAAATGGTTCCCAACAGCCTTCCCTTCGTCCTCTCTAATAACACATTAAGTTACGCCAAACCGAAAGATAAAGGCCAAACAACCACCATTGCTATGTCACACTTCTGTACAGCGCTTACTTCATCAACTACCGCTAGGAATTCCTAGTACTTTTCTCAATCTACGACAGTTTTTCCTTACTATCTTCACCGTCTGTTCAACCTTGAGATACTGTTTTGCTAGTAGATCGCAACAGACCAAAACGTTATATGAACACCCGCACACAATGCATATTTTAACCAACCGTTGACTTTACCTAAATACATCCACACTTCTATACCTATTCTCAGGCATGACCAACAGCACCGGATGTAAAATCATTTTTGTTACATAGATGCGGGATTTTGTAATCATTGGATTTCTATAATTTACCGGCAAAACGAGAAATTTTCCTCGTGAGATGTACAGTGAATCGAACTAAATTATGTTAGGCGACAACCACTAAATGATGTTAGGCTTCATCATTCCACTGGATTGCAGACATAACAGTGTTTGTTTATGTACTGTAGCCATATATCACAGGCGTGTTTAACATAGAGCTACTCCAACGTCTCAGGTTGTATGAAGATAAAGCGGTAGTCTTCTGATATCGGTAGTACCAGAAGATTTCCTTTTGTCTTCAAGCATCTTTGGTTCGACCTGGTATCTGAAAGAGATTTTCCAGATAAGCAAAAGGACCGATCTTTCCCTTCGGATCGAGATTTAAGGATATGTACAGAAATGATATCGAAAACATACGCAGAATTGCCGCAAACCAAACGCTTAATGGAGTTGTTTTTAATCAGATCAATTAATAAAGTGTAAGAGGCACGGTTGGATAATCAAACCTAATCATTAACTGCTTTATTCCTATTTCTTCCTAATTACTGTAGTATCTTCCCTCGCCCTTAACTCTCGAAATTTGATGCATCTGGACAAATGAATTCCAGAAATATGGTTTCAAAAGGATTTCTTCCAGAATTAGAAGACTCTGCAGCAGAGTGCTGCTTTAGTTTAGATTCTGCAAGCTAGGATGATTACTTAACCACCCTATCCGTTTTCTCAGCTACCTCAGTTAACGTTACTACATCATTCACAAAGAACCTTAAGCAGAATTCAACTTATGTGAAAAATGAATCGGTCTAAAGTATAATACTTATTCATGGCAGTTGTTCGTCCTGCGACCAATGCATAGGAACATGGTGCAACGTGTAATATGATCTTGTACGCAAACAGGCATGGCAACAAACACAACATGAAACACCCGTCGTGCCAGATGGCCTAGAAATAGAGACTAGTTGAAGCATAAACATTGCTACTGATCGTGCTACAGGTACTGATTGCAGTGCTAGTGCTGGTAGAGGATGTGGTACCGGTATCGTTACCAACTGTTGACCTGATACTGGCAGTGGAACTAGAACCATTGTGAGGACTGGCCGTAATATCGGTACTGAATGCACTACCTAAAAGAAAGATTTTACATAGCTTAGGAAGGAGGAGACGTTATTGAGATTAGAAAAAATCCGCAAACAATGAAACTGATGATCAAATTTGTAAAAACCGTTCAAAGAAGAGAATTATATGCAACAAACACTCGCAGTAACAGTTTGTATTAACGGTACTGCACTACAATGTTAACACTACACTTTAGTGTTACCCAATAATAGCAACAAATTTGTCGTTTCCATCTAGTGCTTACCATACGTTCTCCAGCTATCAATTCGTTGATTTGTCAGTGCCATTGGCCTAAGTGTAATGTGGATTTTATGTTTTGAATTGAAAAGGATGACATTACAAATGCTTCCATATGCAAGAATATCCCCATATAATGATTGAATGGCTTTTTCGACTAGAAAAAGATTCCAAGAAAACGAAGAATGGTCTATGTGCGAAGATGGTCTAGAAAACTATTTGTTTCTATCAGTTTCATTTCTTAATGTTAATTTTAGTCATGAAAACGTGAATTTGTGTTCAAACGTGGAATACCCTCTTTGTTTTTTTGGGAAAAAGTAACTCACATTGTTGCTTTCTGAAAAAAAGATAACGACGAAGCACAGAAAGTGCAATTGAAAAAGCCGATTGCGCAAATCATTGCGCCTGTTGTTGTTTCTTCTCTTCGTTTACGTGTTTTTGATACAGAGTTCCTTTGCTAGAATAAAAATTTATTGGAATATTTTCAAAGTTTTTAGAACCTTCCAATGTATACCTCTACAATCGAAAAACAGGTCAACTGACGTCGACCACTCACTTTTTCAACTTGAATTAATGAAGAACCCCACCCTTTTTGCCTCCATGCAGTTCCGTATTCAAACAAGAAACTCTCGAATTTTTTCATAACGATGGTGGTCTTTTTTTGAGAACTTGTAAAGTGATTCAAAAACTTCGAATTTTTGGGTGAAATATCGCAAACCACAAATTTTCGGTTTTTACTATTACTATCAGCAAACATACCACAACCCATCATTGGTTGTGGTATGTTTGCTTTTGAAATGTTAAAGTTTCATGGATTCGCACTTACGACAAAGAAAAAGCATCACTATATACTTCAGGGTTTTACTTCCATTCAGCTTTTCTTTACTCAGTTCGCTTTTTATTGGGCCATTATCTTGTTTCTGTTGCAACCAAAATTTTACACTTCGGTTACACAGTATCATTTATTTGTAACAGGTCTTGCATATTCCATCTGTACTGTAAGTGGGAAAGTTTTTCTCACCACTTTAATAAGCACACTTCAAGGTAGCGAAATACGAAATGATTGCTACTCACATTTACGATATACGATATAGAGTACTGGAAAGTTTGTAACCGACACCGGTGGTTACTTGAAATTAGCATTATTTGTAATTCTGCAATGAACTGTGAAATCATAACTGTTACATATGTTATAAAATGACAGATTTATTCGGATTAAAATGTTACACTAATGCATGAAAATTAAGGGATTCATGAATAAAACATACATATGGCTTCAGCTTTTGCTCAAGATTGGTAAATTTATGTGAAAAATTTTTGAGCAGTATATCAAATTTTTCTGGATGGAGAACAACGAAACCTAAACGATCACAATAGAATTGGAATCGTACAAAAGCATGCAACAGATCTGTACTAAATTACAAATTTATCTCTTCCAGTTATTAACTTTAACCGGCTTGACAACATTTAAAAATTGGTTTCAGACCTCATGTACAGTAAATAGCTTCAAATGAAATTCCTTTTTTTTTTCAGATGTAACATTTCGCAATCAGAAGTTACGCTTACAGACAATGAACATTGTCATTATTTATACATCAAGCAATACGTGAAACATTGGTTGAATTTTAGGAAACTTAATGACATCGTCATTAAGTACTGCGAAATGTCCGGATTGGTAATTGTTTGGGAAATATTACGATCCCGACGACTTTTGCTACGTTAATTGTTTCCTCAAATACTTACAAAGACGCATTAATAAATTTTTTGAAAATACTTCCAGAATATTAATGGAGCGATAAAACTGGGTATCGATGGTTCAGCAACGAGGACAGCTCCTACATACGGCGGTAGAAAATCTAGTGTCTCTCATCATCACATCGCTTTTTAATGGAAATCAAAAAAATCACAAACGACAATTTTAAAATAGTGGAGATACCCTTCTATTATGATTTCCAAAATATTAGACATGGGTTTGTATCATATCAGTGATAATGGCTTATTATCTGTTAGGTTACCGCATAAGAAACATTCTTTAATGAACACTTCTAAGTGAGCTACTCAAAACTAGTGAAATGAAGTGAAGTGTCACTACTAACTGCTTCAGTTTTTGCTGCATCAACTTTTCTTTGAAACAGTGGTGGATGAAGAAAGCTCAAGAAGCAAAAAGGTTGGTGGCATTTCGTTATGCACATACTTCAAGGAAGAAAGTTTAACATTAAGTATCAGAGTATGTGCGTGTATGTATTGAAGAATAATAAAATGATTGTGAATTTCGTATTACGGTATAGATCACTTCCAAGCACATATATATATATATATATATATTACTTCCCCACAAACACCGCCTCCTGTCGCGAAGTAGAAGCTTGCGTGACCTTGTGAGTTTGTGAGCTATACTGGTAGTGGGGTGTACGTCCGGTAGGGTCTCCCGTGCCAAAAAGTTTCAAATGGAAGTCAAACAAGATCTGTCCATGGACAGGATGAGCTCGTTAGCCTCCAGGCAATCACCTAGAGAAGGATATTCTAACTCCAAACCCGAGCGGATAGAGCTTGTTTAGCTTTGTAAGGTCATCCATCTAGGAAAAGGATATCTTAATAAGACCTATACATGAGGATTTGGCTGTCACTGTACTAGCTCGCTAGGCCCTGACAGTTGAACCTTAGGAGTAGAAGGTGGGGCCAGTTCTGCGCACGCTGTACCTCACTAAAAAAATCCACTGCGCAGGCTGGAAGAATATACTCACTTTGTAGTGTTTGAAGCAAGCGTGAGTAAAGCTCTTTCCAAATCTGTACACGAAGCTTAGCCGTGATATATGTAGTTCTCACACGTTTTCTAAAACAATTCTTTAAACGTTTGGAAGTATGCACATAATTTCTGGGGTATTTATAATATCTTATGTAATACTGTAGTCGTTACGTGTGAGTTCCACCAGTGTGAAGTGCTGACTCCCAAAAGATTTTCTTCGTTGTTTCTAATCAAAGTTAATCAAATGTTGTGTAAAATACGGCCAAATAACAGGTAGTTCGATAGGAAATGACATGGCCAGAACTGTTTACTTGTGAAGGACCTAACATATAGGACGACTACAATTGAATCCAAACAACCTTTCTAACTTTTCTTCCTCTTATTTTCACCTAGGCATCTGGTAGCCTACGGGTCGGACGTGGCCTTTCAGCAAGTTTTTTTTTGCCTGCGGTGCCGTGAGAAAGCCTGCCGCCCCTCCCCCACCGCTCTTCGCTTGCCTTAAATCAGAACCCTCCAATGTTAGAGTTCGTTGGTTTTTCATCACAAGTTCATCATCTCACATTAAATAATGATGTAATTAGGTCCTCCATATTTTCACTGAGTCCATTACAATGTTCTATTTAGTTTTTGTGAAGAGATAGTATAT